>NW_026646250.1:0-75998 GCF_949987535.1 Balaenoptera acutorostrata | reverse complement strand
TATCTGACTAGTAAGAATCTTCAAACCTATGTTTTGATATCTCTCCGTAAGTGAGTCAAGGGGGTGTAAAGCGGCATAAACACAGCCGTGAAAAGCAGCTAAACCTCATTATAAAAATAAATTACTTTTCAAAACCCGTGAAACAAAGACAGTGAAAGAGAGAGAAATTCTTACAAAATTCGTTCAGGGGCTGTGATGCAACCTGGATTGACCATATCTAGACCCACAGCTGATTGAGACATAAGGGTGGACACTCTTGGGGCTGAGAGGTTCGGTGAGGTTGGGTGAGCCAACGCAGACCCTTTCAAGTAATACTGCATGGTACCCATCCCATGGGTCCCAAATCTCCAGGTTCAAGGGCATCTTCCTACGTCGAAAACAGGCATGAGAAACCCAGAAGATGGTACACCGTGTGATCGGGAAAGGTTTCTAAAACGACACCTCATTTCTCATCTCCTTTGCTCGGGTTCGCCATTCCAGCCGATTTACTAGCCAGTCTACCTCCTTGGAGAATCAGCACCTTTAACCTCCTGTTCCGTACATGTTGCAATTTGTCCTGAGGATGAACAGGAAGAGGGGGAACCAATGAGAGACTAGCTCTAGGTGTTGGGACAGGCACAGGTCACTCTATTTTCCCATCAGGAAGAAGAATTAAGCACAAGCTCAGCCTGCCCCCCAGAACCAGAAGAGGGCCTGAAGCAATCCTGCGCTTTTGCGGCCAGCTCCCAAAAAAGCGAGTTGAAAAATGGAGCTCAGGGGCACTGCAATTCACAAACCTGCAGAGTTTTAAATGATACCTCTCGTGCACAAATATACTAAGGGAAGGCAACGAAGAGGCTTTGAAAGCAAGGCAGAATTGCAGGAAACAGATTTCAGGAGGTAGATTCGAATCGCCTTGAAAGCACATGAAAAGCGGCAAAACGTGGACAATGATGCCCTTGGCCAAAAAGGGCGTATGCGTTTTTTCCTGAATATATTCAGGAAAAAACGCATACGCCCTTTTTGGCCAACCAAGCAACCTGGAAAGGCCAATCAGCGCTCCAAAGAAGTCTCGCTTCCCAGCGGACAAAAGAGCCATGCGGAAAAAAGTGTCCAAACCAGAAATGCAGGACCGGCCATGGAGAAATGGGAGCCTTGCTACGCTGATGGGTGGGATGTAAATTGCCAACAGCCACTCTGGAGAAGTGTACGGTGTGTTCTGAAACATCTAAAAAACACAATTTGGAGAGCATAGGGCACTTCCACTCATGGGCGTATAAATTGGGAAAACTAAAAATCAGCAAGACACAGGCACCCCAAAGTTTAGGGCTGCTCTGTTGACAAGAACCCCCACTTCATTACACCTTAAATATCCTAGGAAAGAGAAAAATGGATAAAGAAGTTGGGGTCCTCATGTACAATGGAATATCACTCAGCCATGAAATCAACGTCATAAGGCTAGTAGCAGCACGATGAGTGGAATTAGGTACGACGATTCTAAGTGAAATAAGTCACACAGAAAAAGACACTTATCATAAGATATCACTTCTAGAGGGAATGTAAAAACCGCTACACTTGAACTGAATTACAAAACAGAACAGAGTCACACGTTTAGAAAACACACTATGGCTGCTGAACGGGAAAGGTGAGGTGGGGTGATGCATAAAACAAGGGTTTCAAATTAGCTCCGATACCGTTCCATAAACCCAATATGTAAGAGACAAGACCTATTCCTTTTTCAGTGAACTGGACTCAACACCCCCTATTCACCGCACAAGAATATATCTGACTAGTAAGAATCTTCAAACCTATGTATTGATATCTCTCTGTAAGTGAGTCAAGGGGGTGTAAAGCGGCATAAACACAGCCGTGAAAAGCAGCTAAGCCCCATTATAAAAATAAATTACTTTTCAAAACCCGTGAAACAAAGACAGTGAAAGAGAGAGAAATTCTTACAAAATTCGTTCAGGGGCTGTGATGCAACCTGGATTGACCATATCTAGACCCACAGCTGATTGAGACATAAGGGTGGACACTCTTGGGGCTGAGAGGTTCGGTGAGGTTGGGTGAGCCAACGCAGACCCTTTCAAGTAATACTGCATGGTACCCATCCCATCGGTCCCAAATCTCCAGGTTCAAGGGCATCTTCCTACGTCGAAAACAGGCATGAGAAACCCAGAAGATGGTACACCGTGTGATCGGGAAAGGTTTCTAAAACGCCCCTCATTTCTCAGCTCCTTTGCTCGGGTTCGCCATTCCAGCCGATTTACTAGCCATCTCCCTCCTTGGAGAATCAGCACCTTTAACCTCCTGTTCCGTACAGGTTGCAATTTGTCCTGAGGATGAACGGGAAGAGGGGGAACCAATGAGAGACTAGCTCTAGGTGTTGGGACAGGCACAGGTCACTCTATTTTCCCATCAGGAAGAAGAATTAAGCACAAGCTCAGCCTGCCCCCCAGAACCAGAAGAGGGCCTGAAGCAATCCTGCGCTTTTGCGGCCAGCTCCCAAAAAAGCGAGTTGAAAAATGGAGCTCAGGGGCACTGCAATTCACAAACCTGCAGAGTTTTAAATGATACCTCTCGTCCACAAATATATTAAGGGAAGGCAACGAAGAGGCTTTGAAAGCAAGGCAGAATTGCAGGAAACAAATTTCAGGAGGTAGATTCGAATCGCCTTGAAAGCACATGAAAAGCGGCAAAACGTGGACAATGATGCCCTTGGCCAAAAAGGGCGTATACCTTTTTTTCCTGAATATATTCAGGAAAAAACGCATACGCCCTTTTTGGCCAACCAAGCAACCTGGAAAGGCCAATCAGCGCTCCAAAGAAGTCTCGCTTCCCAGCGGACAAAAGAGCCATGCGGAAAAAAGTGTCCAAACCAGAAATGCAGGACCGGCCATGGAGAAATGGGAGCCTTGCTACGCTGATGGGTGGGATGTAATTTGCCAACAGCCACTCTGGAGAAGTGTACGGTGTGTTCTGAAACATCTAAAAAACACAGCTTGGAGAGCATAGGGCACTTCCACTCATGGGCGTATAAATTGGGAAAACTAAAAATCAGCAAGACACAGGCACCCCAAAGTTTAGGGCTGCTCTGTTGACAAGAACCCCCACTTCATTACACCTTAAATATCCTAGGAAAGAGAAAAATGGATAAAGAAGTTGGGGTCCTCATGTACAATGGAATATCACTCAGCCATGAAATCAACGTCATAAGGCTAGTAGCAGCATGATGAGTGGATTTAGTATGACGATTCTAAGTGAAATAAGTCACACAGAAAAAGACACTTATAATAAGATATCACTTCTAGAGGGAATGTAAAAACCGCTACACTTGAACTGAATTACAAAACAGAACAGAGTCACACGTTTAGAAAACACACTATGGCTGCTGAACGGGAAAGGTGAGGTGGGGTGATGCATAAAACAAGGGTTTCAATTTAGCTCAGATATCGTTCGATAAACCCAATATGTAAGAGACAAGACCTATTCCTTTTCCAGTGAACTGGACTCAACACCCCCTATTCACCGCACAAGAATATATCTGAGTAGTAAGAATCTTCAAACCTATGTATTGATATCTCTCTGTAAGTGAGTCAAGGGGGTGTAAAGCGGCATAAACACAGCCGTGAAAAGCAGCTAAACCCCATTATAAAAATAAATTACTTTTCAAAACCCGTGAAACAAAGACAGTGAAAGAGAGAGAAATTTTTACAAAATTCGTTCAGGGGCTGTGATGCAACCTGGATTGACCATATCTAGACCCACAGCTGATTGAGACATAAGGGTGGACACTCTTGGGGCTGAGAGGTTCGGTGAGGTTGGGTGAGCCAACGCAGACCCTTTCAAGTAATACTGCATGCTACCCATCCCATGGGTCCCAAATCTCCAGGTTCAAGGGCATCTTCCTACGTCGAAAACAGGCATGAGAAACCCAGAAGATGGTACACCGTGTGATCGGGAAAGGTTTCTAAAACACACCTCATTTCTCATCTCCTTTGCTCGGGTTCGCCATTCCAGCCGATTTACTAGCCATCTACCTCCTTGGAGAATCAGCACCTTTAACCTCCTGTTCCGTACATGTTGCAATTTGTCCTGAGGATGAACGGGAAGAGGGGGAACCAATGAGAGACTAGCTCTAGGTGTTGGGACAGGCACAGGTCACTCTATTTTCCCATCAGGAAGAAGAATTAAGCACAAGCTCAGCCTGCCCCCCAGAACCAGAAGAGTGCCTGAAGCAATCCTGCGCTTTTGCGGCCAGCTCCCAAAAAAGCGAGTTGAAAAATGGAGCTCAGGGGCACTGCAATTCACAAATCTGCAGAGTTTTAAATGATACCTCTCGTGCACAAATATATTAAGGGAAGGCAACGAAGAGGCTTTGAAAGCAAGGCAGAATTGCAGGAAACAGATTTCAGGAGGTAGATTCGAATCGCCTTGAAAGCACATGAAAAGCGGCAAAACGTGGACAATGATGCCCTTGGCCAAAAAGGGCGTATGCGTTTTTTCCTGAATATATTCAGGAAAAAACGCATACGCCCTTTTTGGCCAACCAAGCAACCTGGAAAGGCCAATCAGCGCTCCAAAGAAGTCTCGCTTCCCAGCGGGCAAAAGGGCCATGCGGAAAAAAGTGTCCAAACCAGAAATGCAGGACCGGCCATGGAGAAATGGGAGCCTTGCTACGCTGATGGGTGGGATGTAAATTGCCAACAGCCACTCTGGAGAAGTGTACGGTGTGTTCTGAAACATCTAAAAAACACAGCTTGGAGAGCATAGGGCACTTCCACTCATGGGCGTATAAATTGGGAAAACTAAAAATCAGCAAGACACAGGCACCCCAAAGTTTAGGGCTGCTCTGTTGACAAGAACCCCCACTTCATTACACCTTAAATATCCTAGGAAAGAGAAAAATGGATAAAGAAGTTGGGGTCCTCATGTACAATGGAATATCACTCAGCCATGAAATCAACGTCATAAGGCTAGTAGCAGCACGATGAGTGGAATTAGGTACGACGATTCTAAGTGAAATAAGTCACACAGAAAAAGACACTTATCATAAGATATCACTTCTAGAGGGAATGTAAAAACCGCTACACTTGAACTGAATTACAAAACAGAACAGAGTCACACGTTTAGAAAACACACTATGGCTGCTGAACGGGAAAGGTGAGGTGGGGTGATGCATAAAACAAGGGTTTCAAATTAGCTCCGATACCGTTCCATAAACCCAATATGTAAGAGACAAGACCTATTCCTTTTTCAGTGAACTGGACTCAACACCCCCTATTCACCGCACAAGAATATATCTGACTAGTAAGAATCTTCAAACCTATGTATTGATATCTCTCTGTAAGTGAGTCAAGGGGGTGTAAAGCGGCATAAACACAGCCGTGAAAAGCAGCTAAGCCCCATTATAAAAATAAATTACTTTTCAAAACCCGTGAAACAAAGACAGTGAAAGAGAGAGAAATTCTTACAAAATTCGTTCAGGGGCTGTGATGCAACCTGGATTGACCATATCTAGACCCACAGCTGATTGAGACATAAGGGTGGACACTCTTGGGGCTGAGAGGTTCGGTGAGGTTGGGTGAGCCAACGCAGACCCTTTCAAGTAATACTGCATGGTACCCATCCCATCGGTCCCAAATCTCCAGGTTCAAGGGCATCTTCCTACGTCGAAAACAGGCATGAGAAACCCAGAAGATGGTACACCGTGTGATCGGGAAAGGTTTCTAAAACGCCCCTCATTTCTCAGCTCCTTTGCTCGGGTTCGCCATTCCAGCCGATTTACTAGCCATCTCCCTCCTTGGAGAATCAGCACCTTTAACCTCCTGTTCCGTACAGGTTGCAATTTGTCCTGAGGATGAACGGGAAGAGGGGGAACCAATGAGAGACTAGCTCTAGGTGTTGGGACAGGCACAGGTCACTCTATTTTCCCATCAGGAAGAAGAATTAAGCACAAGCTCAGCCTGCCCCCCAGAACAAGAAGAGGGCCTGAAGCAATCCTGCGCTTTTGCGGCCAGCTCCCAAAAAAGCGAGTTGAAAAATGGAGCTCAGGGGCACTGCAATTCACAAACCTGCAGAGTTTTAAATGATACCTCTCGTCCACAAATATATTAAGGGAAGGCAACGAAGAGGCTTTGAAAGCAAGGCAGAATTGCAGGAAACAAATTTCAGGAGGTAGATTCGAATCGCCTTGAAAGCACATGAAAAGCGGCAAAACGTGGACAATGATGCCCTTGGCCAAAAAGGGCGTATGCGTTTTTTCCTGAATATATTCAGGAAAAAACGCATACGCCCTTTTTGGCCAACCAAGCAACCTGGAAAGGCCAATCAGCGCTCCAAAGAAGTCTCACTTCCCAGCGGGCAAAAGGGCCATGCGGAAAAAAGTGTCCAAACCAGAAATGCAGGACCGGCCATGGAGAAATGGGAGCCTTGCTACGCTGATGGGTGGGATGTAAATTGCCAACAGCCACTCTGGAGAAGTGTACGGTGTGTTCTGAAACATCTAAAAAACACAGCTTGGAGAGCATAGGGCACTTCCACTCATGGGCGTATAAATTGGGAAAACTAAAAATCAGCAAGACACAGGCACCCCAAAGTTTAGGGCTGCTCTGTTGACAAGAACCCCCACTTCATTACACCTGAAATATCCTAGGAAAGAGAAAAATGGATAAAGAATTTGTGGTCCTCATGTACAAAGGAATATCACTCAGCCATGAAATCAACGTCATAAGGCTAGTAGCAGCACGATGAGTGGATTTAGGTACGACGATTCTAAGTGAAATAAGTCACACAGAAAAAGACACTTATCATAAGATATCACTTCTAGAGGGAATGTAAAAACCGCTACACTTGAACTAAATTACAAAACAGAACAGAGTCACACGTTTAGGAAACACACTATGGCTGCTGAACGGGAAAGGTGAGGTGGGGTGACGCATAAAACAAGGGTTTCAAATTAGCTCAGATACCGTTCCATAAACCCAATATGTAAGAGACAAGACCTATTCCTTTTTCAGTGAACTGGACTCAACACCCCCTATTCACCCACAAGAATATATCTGACTAGTAAGAATCTTCAAACCTATGTATTGATATCTCTCTGTAAGTGAGTCAAGGGGGTGTAAAGCGGCATAAACACAGCCGTGAAAAGCAGCTAAACCCCATTATAAAAATAACTTACTTTTCAAAACCAGTGAAACAAAGACAGTGAAAGAGAGAGAAATTCTTACAAAATTCATTCAGGGGCTGTGATGCAACCTGGATTGACCATATCTAGACCCACAGCTGATTGAGACATAAGGGTGGACACTCTTGGGGCTGAGAGTTTCGGTGAGGTTGGGTGAGCCAACGCAGACCCTTTCAAGTAATACTGCATGGTACCCATCCCATGGGTCCCAAATCTCCAGGTTCAAGGGCATCTTCCTACATCGAAAACATGCATGAGAAACCAAGAAGATGGTACACCGTGTGATCGGGAAAGGTTTCTAAAACGCACCTCATTTCTCATCTCCTTGGCTCGGGTTCGCCATTCCAGCCGATTTACTAGCCATCTCCCTCCTTGGAGAATCAGCACCTTTAACCTCCTGTTCCATACAGGTTGCAATTTGTCCTGAGGATGAACGGGAAGAGGGGGAACCAATGAGAGACTAGCTCTAGGTGTTGGGACAGGCACAGGTCACTCTATTTTCCCATCAGGAAGAAGAATTAAGCACAAGCTCAGCCTGCCCCCCCAGAACAAGAAGAGGGCCTGAAGCAATCCTGCGCTTTTGCGGCCAGCTCCCAAAAAAGCGAGTTGAAAAATGGAGCTCAGGGGCACTGCAATTCACAAACCTGCAGAGTTTTAAATGATAACTCTCGTCCACAAATATATTAAGGGATGGCAACGAAGAGGCTTTGAAAACAAGGCAGAATTGCAGGAAACAGATTTCAGGAGGTAGATTCGAATCGCCTTGAAAGCACATGAAAAGCAGCAAAACGTGGACAATGATGCCCTTGGCCAAAAAGGGCGTATGCGTTTTTTCCTGAATATATTCAGGAAAAAACGCATACGCCCTTTTTGGCCAACCAAGCAACCTGGAAAGGCAAATCAGCGCTCCAAAAAAGTCTCGCTTCCCAGCGGGCAAAAGGGCCATGCGGAAAAAGTGTCCAAACCAGAAATGCAGGACCGGCCATGGAGAAATGGGAGCCTTGCTACGCTGATGGGTGGGATGTAAATTGCCAACAGCCACTCTGGAGAAGTGTACGGTGTGTTCTGAAACATCTAAAAAACACAGCTTGGAGAGCATAGGGCACTTCCACTCATGGGCGTATAAATTGGGAAAACTAAAAATCAGCAAGACACAGGCACCCCAAAGTTTAGGGCTGCTCTGTGGACAAGAACCCCCACTTCATTACACCTTAAATATCCTAGGAAAGAGAAAAATGGATAAAGAAGTTGTGGTCCTCATGTACAATGGAATATCACTCAGCCATGAAATCAACGTCATAAGGCTAGTAGGAGCACGATGAGTGGATTTCGGTACGACGATTCTAAGTGAAATAAGTCACACAGAAAAAGACACTTATCCTAAGATATCACTTAGAGAGGGAATGTAAAAACCGCTACACTTGAACTGAATTGCAAAACAGAACAGAGTCCCACGTTTAGGAAACACACTATGGCTGCTGAACGGGAAAGGGGAGGTGGGGTGATGCATAAAACAAGGGTTTCAAATTAGCTCAGATACCGTTCCATAAACCCAATATGTAAGAGACAAGACCTATTCCTTTTTCAGTGAACTGGACTCAACACCCCCTATTCACCGCACAAGAATATATCTGACTAGTAAGAATCTTCAAACCTATATATTGATATCTCTCTGTAAGTGAGTCAAGGGGGTGTAAAGCGGCATAAACACAGCCGTGAAAAGCAGCTAAACCCCATTATAAAAATAAATTACTTTTCAAAACCCGTGAAACAAAGACAGTGAAAGAGAGAGAAATTCTTACAAAATTCGTTCAGGGGCTGTGATGCAACCTGGATTGACCATATCTAGACCCACAGCTGATTGAGACATAAGGGTGGACACTCTTGGGGCTGAGAGGTTCGGTGAGGTTGGGTGAGCCAACGCAGACCCTTTCAAGTAATACTGCATGGTACCCATCCCATGGGTCCCAAATCTCCAGGTTCAAGGGCATCTTCCTACGTCGAAAACAGGCATGAGAAACCCAGAAGATGGTACACGGTGTGATCGGGAAAGGTTTCTAAAACGCACCTCATTTCTCATCTCCTTTGCTCGGGTTCGCCATTCCAGCCGATTTACTAGCCATCTCCCTCCTTGGAGAATCAGCACCTTTAACCTCCTGTTCCGTACAGGTTGCAATTTGTCCTGAGGATGAACGGGAAGAGGGGGAACCAATGAGAGACTAGCTCTAGGTGTTGGGACAGGCACAGGTCACTCTATTTTCCCATCAGGAAGAAGAATTAAGCACAAGCTCAGCCTGCCCCCCAGAACCAGAAGAGGGCCTGAAGCAATCCTGCGCTTTTGCGGCCAGCTCCCAAAAAAGCGAGTTGAAAAATGGAGCTCAGGGGCACTGCAATTCACAAACCTGCAGAGTTTTAAATGATACCTCTCGTCCACAAATCTATTAAGGGAAGGCAACGAAGAGGCTTTGAAAGCAAGGCAGAATTGCAGGAAACAGATTTCAGGAGGTAGATTCGAATCGCCTTGAAAGCACATGAAAAGCGGCAAAACGTGGACAATGATGCCCTTGGCCAAAAAGGGCGTATGCGTTTTTTCCTGAATATATTCAGGAAAAAACGCATACGCCCTTTTTGGCCAACCAAGCAACCTGGAAAGGCCAATCAGCGCTCCAAAGAAGTCTCGCTTCCCAGGGGGCAAAAGGGCCATGCGGAAAAAAGTGTCCAAACCAGAAATGCAGGACCGGCCATGGAGAAATGGGAGCCTTGCTACGCTGATGGGTGGGATGTAAATTGCCAACAGCCACTCTGGAGAAGTGTACGGTGTGTTCTGAAACATCTAAAAAACACAGCTTGGAGAGCATAGGGCACTTCCACTCATGGGCGTATAAATTGGGAAAACTAAAAATCAGCAAGACACAGGCACCCCAAAGTTTAGGGCTGCTCTGTGGACAAGAACCCCCACTTCATTACACCTTAAATATCCTAGGAAAGAGAAAAATGGATAAAGAAGTTGTGGTCCTCATGTACAATGGAATATCACTCAGCATTGAAATCAACGTCATAAGGCTAGTAGCAGCACGATGAGTGGATTTAGGTACGACGATTCTAAGTGAAATAAGACACACAGAAAAAGACACTTATCATAAGATATCACTTAGAGAGGGAATGTAAAAACCGCTACACTTGAACTGAATTGCAAAACAGAACAGAGTCCCACGTTTAGGAAACACACTATGGCTGCTGAACGGGAAAGGTGAGGTGGGGTGATGCATAAAACAAGGGTTTCAAATTAGCTCAGATACCGTTCCATAAACCCAATATGTAAGAGACAAGACCTATTCCTTTTTCAGTGAACTGGACTCAACACCCCCTATTCACCGCACAAGAATATATCTGACTAGTAAGAATCTTCAAACCTATATACTGATATCTCTCTGTAAGTGAGTCAAGGGGGTGTAAAGCGGCATAAACACAGCCGTGAAAAGCAGCTAAACCCCATTATAAAAATAAATTACTTTTCAAAACCCGTGAAACAAAGACAGTGAAAGAGAGAGAAATTCTTACAAAATTCGATCAGGGGCTGTGATGCAACCTGGATTGACCATATCTAGACCCACAGCTGATTGAGACATAAGGGTGGACACTCTTGGGGCTGAGAGGTTCGGTGAGGTTGGGTGAGCCAACACAGACCCTTTCAAGTAATACTGCATGGTACCCATCCCATGGGTCCCAAATCTCCAGGTTCAAGGGCATCTTCCTACGTCGAAAACAGGCATGAGAAACCCAGAAGATGGTACACGGTGTGATCGGGAAAGGTTTCTAAAACGCACCTCATTTCTCATCTCCTTTGCTCGGGTTCGCCATTCCAGCCGATTTACTAGCCATCTCCCTCCTTGGAGAATCAGCACCTTTAACCTCCTGTTCCGTACAGGTTGCAATTTGTCCTGAGGATGAACGGGAAGAGGGGGAACCAATGAGAGACTAGCTCTAGGTGTTGGGACAGGCACAGGTCACTCTATTTTCCCATCAGGAAGAAGAATTAAGCACAAGCTCAGCCTGCCCCCCAGAACCAGAAGAGGGCCTGAAGCAATCCTGCGCTTTTGCGGCCAGCTCCCAAAAAAGCGAGTTGAAAAATGGAGCTCAGGGGCACTGCAATTCACAAACCTGCAGAGTTTTAAATGATACCTCTCGTCCACAAATATATTAAGGGAAGGCAACGAAGAGGCTTTGAAAGCAAGGCAGAATTGCAGGAAACAGATTTCAGGAGGTAGATTCGAATCGCCTTGAAAGCACATGAAAAGCGGCAAAACGTGGACAATGATGCCCTTGGCCAAAAAGGGCGTATGCGTTTTTTCCTGAATATATTCAGGAAAAAACGCATACGCCCTTTTTGGCCAACCAAGCAACCTGGAAAGGCCAATCAGCGCTCCAAAGAAGTCTCGCTTCCCAGCGGGCAAAAGGGCCATGCGGAAAAAAGTGTCCAAACCAGAAATGCAGGACCGGCCATGGAGAAATGGGAGCCTTGCTATGCTGATGGGTGGGATGTAAATTGCCAACAGCCACTCTGGAGAAGTGTACGGTGTGTTCTGAAACATCTAAAAAACACAGCTTGGAGAGCATAGGGCACTTCCACTCATGGGCGTATAAATTGGGAAAACTAAACATCAGCAAGACACAGGCACCCCAAAGTTTAGGGCTGCTCTGTGGACAAGAACCCCCACTTCATTACACCTTCAATATCCTAGGAAAGAGAAAAATGGATAAAGAAGTTGTGGTCCTCATGTACAATGGAATATCACTCAGCCATGAAATCAACGTCATAAGGCTAGTAGCAGCACGATGAGTGGATTTAGGTACGACGATTCTAAGTGAAATAAGACACACAGAAAAAGACACTTATCATAAGATATCACTTAGATAGGGAATGTAAAAACCGCTACACTTGAACTGAATTGCAAAACAGAACAGAGTCCCACGTTTAGGAAACACACTATGGCTGCTGAACGGGAAAGGTGAGGTGGGGTGATGCATAAAACAAGGGTTTCAAATTAGCTCAGATACCGTTCCATAAACCCAATATGTAAGAGACAAGACCTATTCCTTTTTCAGTGAACTGGACTCAACACCCCCTATTCACCGCACAAGAATATATCTGACTAGTAAGAATCTTCAAACCTATATATTGATATCTCTCTGTAAGTGAGTCAAGGGGGTGTAAAGCGGCATAAACACAGCCGTGAAAAGCAGCTAAACCCCATTATAAAAATAAATTACTTTTCAAAACCCGTGAAACAAAGACAGTGAAAGAGAGAGAAATTCTTACAAAATTCGATCAGGGGCTGTGATGCAACCTGGATTGACCATATCTAGACCCACAGCTGATTGAGACATAAGGGTGGACACTCTTGGGGCTGAGAGGTTCGGTGAGGTTGGGTGAGCCAACACAGACCCTTTCAAGTAATACTGCATGGTACCCATCCCATGGGTCCCAAATCTCCAGGTTCAAGGGCATCTTCCTACGTCGAAAACAGGCATGAGAAACCCAGAAGATGGTACACGGTGTGATCGGGAAAGGTTTCTAAAACGCACCTCATTTCTCATCTCCTTTGCTCGGGTTCGCCATTCCAGCCGATTTACTAGCCATCTCCCTCCTTGGAGAATCAGCACCTTTAACCTCCTGTTCCGTACAGGTTGCAATTTGTCCTGAGGATGAACGGGAAGAGGGGGAACCAATGAGAGACTAGCTCTAGGTGTTGGGACAGGCACAGGTCACTCTATTTTCCCATCAGGAAGAAGAATTAAGCACAAGCTCAGCCTGCCCCCCAGAACCAGAAGAGGGCCTGAAGCAATCCTGCGCTTTTGCGGCCAGCTCCCAAAAAAGCGAGTTGAAAAATGGAGCTCAGGGGCACTGCAATTCACAAACCTGCAGAGTTTTAAATGATACCTCTCGTCCACAAATATATTAAGGGAAGGCAACGAAGAGGCTTTGAAAGCAAGGCAGAATTGCAGGAAACAGATTTCAGGAGGTAGATTCGAATCGCCTTGAAAGCACATGAAAAGCGGCAAAACGTGGACAATGATGCCCTTGGCCAAAAAGGGCGTATGCGTTTTTTCCTGAATATATTCAGGAAAAAACGCATACGCCCTTTTTGGCCAACCAAGCAACCTGGAAAGGCCAATCAGCGCTCCAAAGAAGTCTCGCTTCCCAGCGGGCAAAAGGGCCATGCGGAAAAAAGTGTCCAAACCAGAAATGCAGGACCGGCCATGGAGAAATGGGAGCCTTGCTACGCTGATGGGTGGGATGTAAATTGCCAACAGCCACTCTGGAGAAGTGTACGGTGTGTTCTGAAACATCTAAAAAACACAGCTTGGAGAGCATAGGGCACTTCCACTCATGGGCGTATAAATTGGGAAAACTAAACATCAGCAAGACACAGGCACCCCAAAGTTTAGGGCTGCTCTGTGGACAAGAACCCCCACTTCATTACACCTTAAATATCCTAGGAAAGAGAAAAATGGATAAAGAAGTTGTGGTCCTCATGTACAATGGAATATCACTCAGCCATGAAATCCACGTCATAAGGCTAGTAGCAGCACGATGAGTGGATTTAGGTACGACGATTCTAAGTGAAATAAGTCACACAGAAAAAGACACTTATCATAAGATATCACTTAGAAAGGGAATGTAAAAACCGCTACACTTGAACTGAATTGCAAAACAGAACAGAGTCCCACGTTTAGGAAACACACTATGGCTGCTGAACGGGAAAGGTGAGGTGGGGTGATGCCTAAAACAAGGGTTTCAAATTAGCTCAGATACCGTTCCATAAACCCAATATGTAAGAGACAAGACCTATTCCTTTTTCAGTGAACTGGACTCAACACCCCCTATTCACCGCACAAGAATATATCTGACTAGTAAGAATCTTCAAACCTATATATTGATATCTCTCTGTAAGTGAGTCAAGGGGGTGTAAAGCGGCATAAACACAGCCGTGAAAAGCAGCTAAACCCCATTATAAAAATAAATTACTTTTCAAAACCCGTGAAACAAAGACAGTGAAAGAGAGAGAAATTCTTACAAAATTCGTTCAGGGGCTGTGATGCAACCTGGATTGACCATATCTAGACCCACAGCTGATTGAGACATAAGGGTGGACACTCTTGGGGCTGAGAGGTTCGGTGAGGTTGGGAGAGCCAACGCAGACCCTTTCAAGTAATACTGCATGGTACCCATCCCATGGGTCCCAAATCTCCAGGTTCAAGGGCATCTTCCTACGTCGAAAACAGGCATGAGAAACCCAGAAGATGGTACACCGTGTGATCGGGAAAGGTTTCTAAAACGCACCTCATTTCTCATCTCCTTTGCTCGGGTTCGCCATTCCAGCCGATTTACTAGCCATCTCCCTCCTTGGAGAATCAGCACCTTTAACCTCCTGTTCCGTACAGGTTGCAATTTGTCCTGAGGATGAACGGGAAGAGGGGGAACCAATGAGAGACTAGCTCTAGGTGTTGGGACAGGCACAGGTCACTCTATTTTCCCATCAGGAAGAAGAATTAAGCACAAGTTCAGCCTGCCCCCCAGAACCAGAAGAGGGCCTGAAGCAATCCTGCGCTTTTGCGGCCAGCTCCCAAAAAAGCGAGTTGAAAAATGGAGCTCAGGGGCACTGCAATTCACAAACCTGCAGAGTTTTAAATGATACCTCTCGTCCACAAATATATTAAGGGAAGGCAACGAAGAGGCTTTGAAAGCAAGGCAGAATTGCAGGAAACAGATTTCAGGAGGTAGATTCGAATCGCCTTGAAAGCACATGAAATGTGGCAAAACGTGGACAATGATGCCCTTGGCCAAAAAGGGCGTATGCGTTTTTACCTGAATATATTCAGGAAAAAACGCATACGCCCTTTTTGGCCAACCAAGCAACCTGGAAAGGCCAATCAGCGCTCCAAAGAAGTCTCGCTTCCCAGCGGGCAAAAGGGCCATGCGGAAAAAAGTGTCCAAACCAGAAATGCAGGACCGGCCAAGGAGAAATGGGAGCCTTGCTACGCTGATGGGTGGGATGTAAATTGCCAACAGCCACTCTGGAGAAGTGTACGGTGTGTTCTGAAACATCTAAAAAACACAGCTTGGAGAGCATAGGGCACTTCCACTCATGGGCGTATAAATTGGGAAAACTAAAATTCAGCAAGACACAGGCACCCCAAAGTTTAGGGCTGCTCTGTGGACAAGAACCCCCACTTCATTACACCTTCAATATCCTAGGAAAGAGAAAAATGGATAAAGAAGTTGTGGTCCTCATGTACAATGGAATATCACTCAGCCATGAAATCAACGTCATAAGGCTAGTAGCAGCACGATGAGTGGATTTAGGTACGACGATTCTAAGTGAAATAAGTCACACAGAAAAAGACACTTATCATAAGATATCACTTAGAGAGGGAATGTAAAAACCGCTACACTTGAACTGAATTGCAAAACAGAACAGAGTCCCACGTTTAGGAAACACACTATGGCTGCTGAACGGGAAAGGTGAGGTGGGGTGATGCCTAAAACAAGGGTTTCAAATTAGCTCAGATACCGTTCCATAAACCCAATATGTAAGAGACAAGACCTATTCCTTTTTCAGTGAACTGGACTCAACACCCCCTATTCACCGCACAAGAATATATCTGACTAGTAAGAATCTTCAAACCTATATATTGATATCTCTCTGTAAGTGAGTCAAGGGGGTGTAAAGCGGCATAAACACAGCCGTGAAAAGCAGCTAAACCCCATTATAAAAATAAATTACTTTTCAAAACCCGTGAAACAAAGACAGTGAAAGAGAGAGATATTCTTACAAAATTCGTTCAGGGGCTGTGATGCAACCTGGATTGACCATATCTAGACCCACAGCTGATTGAGACATAAGGGTGGACACTCTTGGGGCTGAGAGGTTCGGTGAGGTTGGGTGAGCCAACGCAGACCCTTTCAAGTAATACTGCATGGTACCCATCCCATGGGTCCCAAATCTCCAGGTTCAAGGGCATCTTCCTACGTCGAAAACAGGCATGAGAAACCCAGAAGATGGTACACCGTGTGATCGGGAAAGGTTTCTAAAACGCACCTCATTTCTCATCTCCTTTGCTCGGGTTCGCCATTCCAGCCGATTTACTAGCCATCTCCCTCCTTGGAGAATCAGCACCTTTAACCTCCTGTTCCGTACAGGTTGCAATTTGTCCTGAGGATGAACGGGAAGAGGGGGAACCAATGAGAGACTAGCTCTAGGTGTTGGGACAGGCACAGGTCACTCTATTTTCCCATCAGGAAGAAGAATTAAGCACAAGCTCAGCCTGCCCCCCAGAACCAGAAGAGGGCCTGAAGCAATCCTGCGCTTTTGCGGCCAGCTCCCAAAAAAGCGAGTTGAAAAATGGAGCTCAGGGGCACTGCAATTCACAAACCTGCAGAGTTTTAAATGATACCTCTCGTCCACAAATATATTAAGGGAAGGCAACGAAGAGGCTTTGAAAGCAAGGCAGAATTGCAGGAAACAGATTTCAGGAGGTAGATTCGAATCGCCTTGAAAGCACATGAAAAGCGGCAAAACGTGGACAATGATGCCCTTGGCCAAAAAGGGCGTATGCGTTTTTTCCTGAATATATTCAGGAAAAAACGCATACGCCCTTTTTGGCCAACCAAGCAACCTGGAAAGGCCAATCAGCGCTCCAAAGAAGTCTCGCTTCCCAGCGGGCAAAAGGGCCATGCGGAAAAAAGTGTCCAAACCAGAAATGCAGGACCGGCCATGGAGAAATGGGAGCCTTGCTACGCTGATGGGTGGGATGTAAATTGCCAACAGCCACTCTGGAGAAGTGTACGGTGTGTTCTGAAACATCAAAAAAACACAGCTTGGAGAGCATAGGGCACTTCCACTCATGGGCGTATAAATTGGGAAAACTAAACATCAGCAAGACACAGGCACCCCAAAGTTTAGGGCTGCTCTGTGGACAAGAACCCCCACTTCATTACACCTTCAATATCCTAGGAAAGAGAAAAATGGATAAAGAAGTTGTGGTCCTCATGTACAATGGAATATCACTCAGCCATGAAATCAACGTCATAAGGCTAGTAGCAGCACGATGAGTGGATTTAGGTACGACGATTCTAAGTGAAATAAGACACACAGAAAAAGACACTTATCATAAGATATCACTTAGATAGGGAATGTAAAAACCGCTACACTTGAACTGAATTGCAAAACAGAACAGAGTCCCACGTTTAGGAAACACACTATGGCTGCTGAACGGGAAAGGTGAGGTGGGGTGATGCATAAAACAAGGGTTTCAAATTAGCTCAGATACCGTTCCATAAACCCAATATGTAAGAGACAAGACCTATTCCTTTTTTAGTGAACTGGACTCAACACCCCCTATTCACCGCACAAGAATATATCTGACTAGTAAGAATCTTCAAACCTATATATTGATATCTCTCTGTAAGTGAGTCAAGGGGGTGTAAAGCGGCATAAACACAGCCGTGAAAAGCAGCTAAACCCCATTATAAAAATAAATTACTTTTCAAAACCCGTGAAACAAAGACAGTGAAAGAGAGAGAAATTCTTACAAAATTCGATCAGGGGCTGTGATGCAACCTGGATTGACCATATCTAGACCCACAGCTGATTGAGACATAAGGGTGGACACTCTTGGGGCTGAGAGGTTCGGTGAGGTTGGGTGAGCCAACACAGACCCTTTCAAGTAATACTGCATGGTACCCATCCCATGGGTCCCAAATCTCCAGGTTCAAGGGCATCTTCCTACGTCGAAAACAGGCATGAGAAACCCAGAAGATGGTACACGGTGTGATCGGGAAAGGTTTCTAAAACGCACCTCATTTCTCATCTCCTTTGCTCGGGTTCGCCATTCCAGCCGATTTACTAGCCATCTCCCTCCTTGGAGAATCAGCACCTTTAACCTCCTGTTCCGTACAGGTTGCAATTTGTCCTGAGGATGAACGGGAAGAGGGGGAACCAATGAGAGACTAGCTCTAGGTGTTGGGACAGGCACAGGTCACTCTATTTTCCCATCAGGAAGAAGAATTAAGCACAAGCTCAGCCTGCCCCCCAGAACCAGAAGAGGGCCTGAAGCAATCCTGCGCTTTTGCGGCCAGCTCCCAAAAAAGCGAGTTGAAAAATGGAGCTCAGGGGCACTGCAATTCACAAACCTGCAGAGTTTTAAATGATACCTCTCGTCCACAAATATATTAAGGGAAGGCAACGAAGAGGCTTTGAAAGCAAGGCAGAATTGCAGGAAACAGATTTCAGGAGGTAGATTCGAATCGCCTTGAAAGCACATGAAAAGCGGCAAAACGTGGACAATGATGCCCTTGGCCAAAAAGGGCGTATGCGTTTTTTCCTGAATATATTCAGGAAAAAACGCTTACGCCCTTTTTGGCCAACCAAGCAACCTGGAAAGGCCAATCAGCGCTCCAAAGAAGTCTCGCTTCCCAGCGGGCAAAAGGGCCATGCGGAAAAAAGTGTCCAAACCAGAAATGCAGGACCGGCCATGGAGAAATGGGAGCCTTGCTACGCTGATGGGTGGGATGTAAATTGCCAACAGCCACTCTGGAGAAGTGTACGGTGTGTTCTGAAACATCTAAAAAACACAGCTTGGAGAGCATAGGGCACTTCCACTCATGGGCGTATAAATTGGGAAAACTAAACATCAGCAAGACACAGGCACCCCAAAGTTTAGGGCTGCTCTGTGGACAAGAACCCCCACTTCATTACACCTTAAATATCCTAGGAAAGAGAAAAATGGATAAAGAAGTTGTGGTCCTCATGTACAATGGAATATCACTCAGCCATGAAATCAACGTCATAAGGCTAGTAGCAGCACGATGAGTGGATTTAGGTACGACGATTCTAAGTGAAATAAGTCACACAGAAAAAGACACTTATCATAAGATATCACTTAGAAAGGGAATGTAAAAACCGCTACACTTGAACTGAATTGCAAAACAGAACAGAGTCCCACGTTTAGGAAACACACTATGGCTGCTGAACGGGAAAGGTGAGGTGGGGTGATGCCTAAAACAAGGGTTTCAAATTAGCTCAGATACCGTTCCATAAACCCAATATGTAAGAGACAAGACCTATTCCTTTTTCAGTGAACTGGACTCAACACCCCCTATTCACCGCACAAGAATATATCTGACTAGTAAGAATCTTCAAACCTATATATTGATATCTCTCTGTAAGTGAGTCAAGGGGGTGTAAAGCGGCATAAACACAGCCGTGAAAAGCAGCTAAACCCCATTATAAAAATAAATTACTTTTCAAAACCCGTGAAACAAAGACAGTGAAAGAGAGAGAAATTCTTACAAAATTCGTTCAGGGGCTGTGATGCAACCTGGATTGACCATATCTAGACCCACAGCTGATTGAGACATAAGGGTGGACACTCTTGGGGCTGAGAGGTTCGGTGAGGTTGGGAGAGCCAACGCAGACCCTTTCAAGTAATACTGCATGGTACCCATCCCATGGGTCCCAAATCTCCAGGTTCAAGGGCATCTTCCTACGTCGAAAACAGGCATGAGAAACCCAGAAGATGGTACACCGTGTGATCGGGAAAGGTTTCTAAAACGCACCTCATTTCTCATCTCCTTTGCTCGGGTTCGCCATTCCAGCCGATTTACTAGCCATCTCCCTCCTTGGAGAATCAGCACCTTTAACCTCCTGTTCCGTACAGGTTGCAATTTGTCCTGAGGATGAACGGGAAGAGGGGGAACCAATGAGAGACTAGCTCTAGGTGTTGGGACAGGCACAGGTCACTCTATTTTCCCATCAGGAAGAAGAATTAAGCACAAGTTCAGCCTGCCCCCCAGAACCAGAAGAGGGCCTGAAGCAATCCTGCGCTTTTGCGGCCAGCTCCCAAAAAAGCGAGTTGAAAAATGGAGCTCAGGGGCACTGCAATTCACAAACCTGCAGAGTTTTAAATGATACCTCTCGTCCACAAATATATTAAGGGAAGGCAACGAAGAGGCTTTGAAAGCAAGGCAGAATTGCAGGAAACAGATTTCAGGAGGTAGATTCGAATCGCCTTGAAAGCACATGAAATGTGGCAAAACGTGGACAATGATGCCCTTGGCCAAAAAGGGCGTATGCGTTTTTACCTGAATATATTCAGGAAAAAACGCATACGCCCTTTTTGGCCAACCAAGCAACCTGGAAAGGCCAATCAGCGCTCCAAAGAAGTCTCGCTTCCCAGCGGGCAAAAGGGCCATGCGGAAAAAAGTGTCCAAACCAGAAATGCAGGACCGGCCAAGGAGAAATGGGAGCCTTGCTACGCTGATGGGTGGGATGTAAATTGCCAACAGCCACTCTGGAGAAGTGTACGGTGTGTTCTGAAACATCTAAAAAACACAGCTTGGAGAGCATAGGGCACTTCCACTCATGGGCGTATAAATTGGGAAAACTAAAATTCAGCAAGACACAGGCACCCCAAAGTTTAGGGCTGCTCTGTGGACAAGAACCCCCACTTCATTACACCTTCAATATCCTAGGAAAGAGAAAAATGGATAAAGAAGTTGTGGTCCTCATGTACAATGGAATATCACTCAGCCATGAAATCAACGTCATAAGGCTAGTAGCAGCACGATGAGTGGATTTAGGTACGACGATTCTAAGTGAAATAAGTCACACAGAAAAAGACACTTATCATAAGATATCACTTAGAGAGGGAATGTAAAAACCGCTACACTTGAACTGAATTGCAAAACAGAACAGAGTCCCACGTTTAGGAAACACACTATGGCTGCTGAACGGGAAAGGTGAGGTGGGGTGATGCCTAAAACAAGGGTTTCAAATTAGCTCAGATACCGTTCCATAAACCCAATATGTAAGAGACAAGACCTATTCCTTTTTCAGTGAACTGGACTCAACACCCCCTATTCACCGCACAAGAATATATCTGACTAGTAAGAATCTTCAAACCTATATATTGATATCTCTCTGTAAGTGAGTCAAGGGGGTGTAAAGCGGCATAAACACAGCCGTGAAAAGCAGCTAAACCCCATTATAAAAATAAATTACTTTTCAAAACCCGTGAAACAAAGACAGTGAAAGAGAGAGATATTCTTACAAAATTCGTTCAGGGGCTGTGATGCAACCTGGATTGACCATATCTAGACCCACAGCTGATTGAGACATAAGGGTGGACACTCTTGGGGCTGAGAGGTTCGGTGAGGTTGGGTGAGCCAACGCAGACCCTTTCAAGTAATACTGCATGGTACCCATCCCATGGGTCCCAAATCTCCAGGTTCAAGGGCATCTTCCTACGTCGAAAACAGGCATGAGAAACCCAGAAGATGGTACACCGTGTGATCGGGAAAGGTTTCTAAAACGCACCTCATTTCTCATCTCCTTTGCTCGGGTTCGCCATTCCAGCCGATTTACTAGCCATCTCCCTCCTTGGAGAATCAGCACCTTTAACCTCCTGTTCCGTACAGGTTGCAATTTGTCCTGAGGATGAACGGGAAGAGGGGGAACCAATGAGAGACTAGCTCTAGGTGTTGGGACAGGCACAGGTCACTCTATTTTCCCATCAGGAAGAAGAATTAAGCACAAGCTCAGCCTGCCCCCCAGAACCAGAAGAGGGCCTGAAGCAATCCTGCGCTTTTGCGGCCAGCTCCCAAAAAAGCGAGTTGAAAAATGGAGCTCAGGGGCACTGCAATTCACAAACCTGCAGAGTTTTAAATGATACCTCTCGTCCACAAATATATTAAGGGAAGGCAACGAAGAGGCTTTGAAAGCAAGGCAGAATTGCAGGAAACAGATTTCAGGAGGTAGATTCGAATCGCCTTGAAAGCACATGAAAAGCGGCAAAACGTGGACAATGATGCCCTTGGCCAAAAAGGGCGTATGCGTTTTTTCCTGAATATATTCAGGAAAAAACGCATACGCCCTTTTTGGCCAACCAAGCAACCTGGAAAGGCCAATCAGCGCTCCAAAGAAGTCTCGCTTCCCAGCGGGCAAAAGGGCCATGCGGAAAAAAGTGTCCAAACCAGAAATGCAGGACCGGCCATGGAGAAATGGGAGCCTTGCTACGCTGATGGGTGGGATGTAAATTGCCAACAGCCACTCTGGAGAAGTGTACGGTGTGTTCTGAAACATCTAAAAAACACAGCTTGGAGAGCATAGGGCACTTCCACTCATGGGCGTATAAATTGGGAAAACTAAAAATCAGCAAGACACAGGCACCCCAAAGTTTAGGGCTGCTCTGTGGACAAGAACCCCCACTTCATTACACCTTCAATATCCTAGGAAAGAGAAAAATGGATAAAGAAGTTGTGGTCCTCATGTACAATGGAATATCACTCAGCCATGAAATCCACGTCATAAGGCTAGTAGCAGCACGATGAGTGGATTTAGGTACGACGATTCTAAGTGAAATAAGTCACACAGAAAAAGACACTTATCATAAGATATCACTTAGAGAGGGAATGTAAAAACCGCTACACTTGAACTGAATTGCAAAACAGAACAGAGTCCCACGTTTAGGAAACACACTATGGCTGCTGAACGGGAAAGGTGAGGTGGGGTGATGCCTAAAACAAGGGTTTCAAATTAGCTCAGATACCGTTCCATAAACCCAATATGTAAGAGACAAGACCTATTCCTTTTTCAGTGAACTGGACTCAACACCCCCTATTCACCGCACAAGAATATATCTGACTAGTAAGAATCTTCAAACCTATATATTGATATCTCTCTGTAAGTGAGTCAAGGGGGTGTAAAGCGGCATAAACACAGCCGTGAAAAGCAGCTAAACCCCATTATAAAAATAAATTACTTTTCAAAACCCGTGAAACAAAGACAGTGAAAGAGAGAGAAATTCTTACAAAATTCGTTCAGGGGCTGTGATGCAACCTGGATTGACCATATCTAGACCCACAGCTGATTGAGACATAAGGGTGGACACTCTTGGGGCTGAGAGGTTCGGTGAGGTTGGGTGAGCCAACGCAGACCCTTTCAAGTAATACTGCATGGTACCCATCCCATGGGTCCCAAATCTCCAGGTTCAAGGGCATCTTCCTACGTCGAAAACAGGCATGAGAAACCCAGAAGATGGTACACCGTGTGATCGGGAAAGGTTTCTAAAACGCACCTCATTTCTCATCTCCTTTGCTCGGGTTCGCCATTCCAGCCGATTTACTAGCCATCTCCCTCCTTGGAGAATCAGCACCTTTAACCTCCTGTTCCGTACAGGTTGCAATTTGTCCTGAGGATGAACGGGAAGAGGGGGAACCAATGAGAGACTAGCTCTAGGTGTTGGGACAGGCACAGGTCACTCTATTTTCCCATCAGGAAGAAGAATTAAGCACAAGCTCAGCCTGCCCCCCAGAACCAGAAGAGGGCCTGAAGCAATCCTGCGCTTTTGCAGCCAGCTCCCAAAAAAGCGAGTTGAAAAATGGAGCTCAGGGGCACTGCAATTCACAGACCTGCAGAGTTTTAAATGATACCTCTCGTCCACAAATATATTAAGGGAAGGCTACGAAGAGGCTTTGAAAGCAAGGCAGAATTGCAGGAAACAGATTTCAGGAGGTAGATTCGAATCGCCTTGAAAGCACATGAAAAGCGGCAAAACGTGGACAATGATGCCCTTGGCCAAAAAGGGCGTATGCGTTTTTTCCTGAATATATTCAGGAAAAAACGCATACGCCCTTTTTGGCCAACCAAGCAACCTGGAAAGGCCAATCAGCGCTCCAAAGAAGTCTCGCTTCCCAGGGGGCAAAAGGGCCATGCGGAAAAAAGTGTCCAAACCAGAAATGCAGGACCGGCCATGGAGAAATGGGAGCCTTGCTACGCTGATGGGTGGGATGTAAATTGCCAACAGCCACTCTGGAGAAGTGTACGGTGTGTTCTGAAACATCTAAAAAACACAGCTTGGAGAGCATAGGGCACTTCCACTCATGGGCGTATAAATTGGGAAAACTAAAAATCAGCAAGACACAGGCACCCCAAAGTTTAGGGCTGCTCTGTGGACAAGAACCCCCACTTCATTACACCTTCAATATCCTAGGAAAGAGAAAAATGGATAAAGAAGTTGTGGTCCTCATGTACAATGGAATATCACTCAGCCATGAAATCCACGTCATAAGGCTAGTAGCAGCACGATGAGTGGATTTAGGTACGACGATTCTAAGTGAAATAAGTCACACAGAAAAAGACACTTATCATAAGATATCACTTAGAGAGGGAATGTAAAAACCGCTACACTTGAACTGAATTGCAAAACAGAACAGAGTCCCACGTTTAGGAAACACACTATGGCTGCTGAACGGGAAAGGTGAGGTGGGGTGATGCCTAAAACAAGGGTTTCAAATTAGCTCAGATACCGTTCCATAAACCCAATATGTAAGAGACAAGACCTATTCCTTTTTCAGTGAACTGGACTCAACACCCCCTATTCACCGCACAAGAATATATCTGACTAGTAAGAATCTTCAAACCTATATATTGATATCTCTCTGTAAGTGAGTCAAGGGGGTGTAAAGCGGCATAAACACAGCCGTGAAAAGCAGCTAAACCCCATTATAAAAATAAATTACTTTTCAAAACCCGTGAAACAAAGACAGTGAAAGAGAGAGAAATTCTTACAAAATTCGTTCAGGGGCTGTGATGCAACCTGGATTGACCATATCTAGACCCACAGCTGATTGAGACATAAGGGTGGACACTCTTGGGGCTGAGAGGTTCGGTGAGGTTGGGTGAGCCAACGCAGACCCTTTCAAGTAATACTGCATGGTACCCATCCCATGGGTCCCAAATCTCCAGGTTCAAGGGCATCTTCCTACGTCGAAAACAGGCATGAGAAACCCAGAAGATGGTACACCGTGTGATCGGGAAAGGTTTCTAAAACGCACCTCATTTCTCATCTCCTTTGCTCGGGTTCGCCATTCCAGCCGATTTACTAGCCATCTCCCTCCTTGGAGAATCAGCACCTTTAACCTCCTGTTCCGTACAGGTTGCAATTTGTCCTGAGGATGAACGGGAAGAGGGGGAACCAATGAGAGACTAGCTCTAGGTGTTGGGACAGGCACAGGTCACTCTATTTTCCCATCAGGAAGAAGAATTAAGCACAAGCTCAGCCTGCCCCCAGAACCAGAAGAGGGCCTGAAGCAATCCTGCGCTTTTGCAGCCAGCTCCCAAAAAAGCGAGTTGAAAAATGGAGCTCAGGGGCACTGCAATTCACAGACCTGCAGAGTTTTAAATGATACCTCTCGTCCACAAATATATTAAGGGAAGGCAACGAAGAGGCTTTGAAAGCAAGGCAGAATTGCAGGAAACAGATTTCAGGAGGTAGATTCGAATCGCCTTGAAAGCACATGAAAAGCGGCAAAACGTGGACAATGATGCCCTTGGCCAAAAAGGGCGTATGCGTTTTTTCCTGAATATATTCAGGAAAAAACGCATACGCCCTTTTTGGCCAACCAAGCAACCTGGAAAGGCCAATCAGCGCTCCAAAGAAGTCTCGCTTCCCAGGGGGCAAAAGGGCCATGCGGAAAAAACTGTCCAAACCAGAAATGCAGGACCGGCCATGGAGAAATGGGAGCCTTGCTACGCTGATGGGTGGGATGTAAATTGCCAACAGCCACTCTGGAGAAGTGTACGGTGTGTTCTGAAACATCTAAAAAACACAGCTTGGAGAGCATAGGGCACTTCCACTCATGGGCGTATAAATTGGGAAAACTAAAAATCAGCAAGACACAGGCACCCCAAAGTTTAGGGCTGCTCTGTGGACAAGAACCCCCACTTCATTACACCTTCAATATCCTAGGAAAGAGAAAAATGGATAAAGAAGTTGTGGTCCTCATGTACAATGGAATATCACTCAGCCATGAAATCCACGTCATAAGGCTAGTAGCAGCACGATGAGTGGATTTAGGTACGACGATTCTAAGTGAAATAAGTCACACAGAAAAAGACACTTATCATAAGATATCACTTAGAGAGGGAATGTAAAAACCGCTACACTTGAACTGAATTGCAAAACAGAACAGAGTCCCACGTTTAGGAAACACACTATGGCTGCTGAACGGGAAAGGTGAGGTGGGGTGATGCCTAAAACAAGGGTTTCAAATTAGCTCAGATACCGTTCCATAAACCCAATATGTAAGAGACAAGACCTATTCCTTTTTCAGTGAACTGGACTCAACACCCCCTATTCACCGCACAAGAATATATCTGACTAGTAAGAATCTTCAAACCTATATATTGATATCTCTCTGTAAGTGAGTCAAGGGGGTGTAAAGCGGCATAAACACAGCCGTGAAAAGCAGCTAAACCCCATTATAAAAATAAATTACTTTTCAAAACCCGTGAAACAAAGACAGTGAAAGAGAGAGAAATTCTTACAAAATTCGTTCAGGGGCTGTGATGCAACCTGGATTGACCATATCTAGACCCACAGCTGATTGAGACATAAGGGTGGACACTCTTGGGGCTGAGAGGTTCGGTGAGGTTGGGTGAGCCAACGCAGACCCTTTCAAGTAATACTGCATGCCCATCCCATGGGGTCCCAAATCTCCAGGTTCAAGGGCATCTTCCTACGTCGAAAACAGGCATGAGAAACCCAGAAGATGGTACACCGTGTGATCGGGAAAGGTTTCTAAAACGCACCTCATTTCTCATCTCCTTTGCTCGGGTTCGCCATTCCAGCCGATTTACTAGCCATCTCCCTCCTTGGAGAATCAGCACCTTTAACCTCCTGTTCCGTACAGGTTGCAATTTGTCCTGAGGATGAACGGGAAGAGGGGGAACCAATGAGAGACTAGCTCTAGGTGTTGGGACAGGCACAGGTCACTCTATTTTCCCATCAGGAAGAAGAATTAAGCACAAGCTCAGCCTGCCCCCCCAGAACCAGAAGAGGGCCTGAAGCAATCCTGCGCTTTTGCGGCCAGCTCCCAAAAAAGCGAGTTGAAAAATGGAGCTCAGGGGCACTGCAATTCACAAACCTGCAGAGTTTTAAATGATACCTCTCGTCCACAAATATATTAAGGGAAGGCAACGAAGAGGCTTTGAAAGCAAGGCAGAATTGCAGGAAACAGATTTCAGGAGGTAGATTCGAATCGCCTTGAAAGCACATGAAAAGCGGCAAAACGTGGACAATGATGCCCCTTGGCCAAAAAGGGCGTATGCGTTTTTTTCCTGAATATATTCAGGAAAAAACGCATACGCCCTTTTTGGCCAACCAAGCAACCTGGAAAGGCCAATCAGCGCTCCAAAGAAGTCTCGCTTCCAGGGGGCAAAAGGGCCATGCGGAAAAAAGTGTCCAAACCAGAAATGCAGGACCGGCCATGGAGAAATGGGAGCCTTGCTACGCTGATGGGTGGGATGTAAATTGCCAACAGCCACTCTGGAGAAGTGTACGGTGTGTTCTGAAACATCTAAAAAACACAGCTTGGAGAGCATAGGGCACTTCCACTCATGGGCGTATAAATTGGGAAAACTAAAAATCAGCAAGACACAGGCACCCCAAAGTTTAGGGCTGCTCTGTGGAGAAGAACCCCCACTTCATTACACCTTCAATATCCTAGGAAAGAGAAAAATGGATAAAGAAGTTGTGGTCCTCATGTACAATGGAATATCACTCAGCCATGAAATCCACGTCATAAGGCTAGTAGCAGCACGATGAGTGGATTTAGGTACGACGATTCTAAGTGAAATAAGTCACACAGAAAAAGACACTTATCATAAGATATCACTTAGAGAGGGAATGTAAAAACCGCTACACTTGAACTGAATTGCAAAACAGAACAGAGTCCCACGTTTAGGAAACACACTATGGCTGCTGAACGGGAAAGGTGAGGTGGGGTGATGCCTAAAACAAGGGTTTCAAATTAGCTCAGATACCGTTCCATAAACCCAATATGTAAGAGACAAGACCTATTCCTTTTTCAGTGAACTGGACTCAACACCCCCTATTCACCGCACAAGAATATATCTGACTAGTAAGAATCTTCAAACCTATGTATTGATATCTCTCTGTAAGTGAGTCAAGGGGGTGTAAAGCGGCATAAACACAGCCGTGAAAAGCAGCTAAACCCCATTATAAAAAATAAATTACTTTTCAAAACCCGTGAAACAAAGACAGTGAAAGAGAGAGAAATTCTTACAAAATTCGTTCAGGGGCTGTGATGCAACCTGGATTGACCATATCTAGACCCACAGCTGATTGAGACATAAGGGTGGACACTCTTGGGGCTGAGAGGTTCGGTGAGGTTGGGAGAGCCAACGCAGACCCTTTCAAGTAATACTGCATGGTACCCATCCCATGGGTCCCAAATCTCCAGGTTCAAGGGCATCTTCCTACGTCGAAAACAGGCATGAGAAACCCAGAAGATGGTACACCGTGTGATCGGGAAAGGTTTCTAAAACGCACCTCATTTCTCATCTCCTTTGCTCGGGTTCGCCATTCCAGCCGATTTACTAGCCATCTCCCTCCTTGGAGAATCAGCACCTTTAACCTCCTGTTCCGTACAGGTTGCAATTTGTCCTGAGGATGAACGGGAAGAGGGGGAACCAATGAGAGACTAGCTCTAGGTGTTGGGACAGGCACAGGTCACTCTATTTTCCCATCAGGAAGAAGAATTAAGCACAAGTTCAGCCTGCCCCCCAGAACCAGAAGAGGGCCTGAAGCAATCCTGCGCTTTTGCGGCCAGCTCCCAAAAAAGCGAGTTGAAAAATGGAGCTCAGGGGCACTGCAATTCACAAACCTGCAGAGTTTTAAATGATACCTCTCGTCCACAAATATATTAAGGGAAGGCAACGAAGAGGCTTTGAAAGCAAGGCAGAATTGCAGGAAACAGATTTCAGGAGGTAGATTCGAATCGCCTTGAAAGCACATGAAAAGCGGCAAAACGTGGACAATGATGCCCTTGGCCAAAAAGGGCGTATGCGTTTTTTCCTGAATATATTCAGGAAAAAACGCATACGCCCTTTTTGGCCAACCAAGCAACCTGGAAAGGCCAATCAGCGCTCCAAAGAAGTCTCGCTTCCCAGCGGGCAAAAGGGCCATGCGGAAAAAAGTGTCCAAACCAGAAATGCAGGACCGGCCATGGAGAAATGGGAGCCTTGCTACGCTGATGGGTGGGATGTAAATTGCCAACAGCCACTCTGGAGAAGTGTACGGTGTGTCCTGAAACATCTAAAAAACACAGCTTGGAGAGCATAGGGCACTTCCACTCATGGGCGTATAAATTGGGAAAACTAAAAATCAGCAAGACACAGGCACCCCAAAGTTTAGGGCTGCTCTGTGGACAAGAACCCCCACTTCATTACACCTTCAATATCCTAGGAAAGAGAAAAATGGATAAAGAAGTTGTGGTCCTCATGTACAATGGAATATCACTCAGCCATGAAATCAACGTCATAAGGCTAGTAGCAGCACGATGAGTGGATTTAGGTACGACGATTCTAAGTGAAATAAGTCACACAGAAAAAGACACTTATCATAAGATATCACTTCTAGAGGGAATGTAAAAACTGCTACACTTGAACTGAATTGCAAAACAGAACAGAGTCCCACGTTTAGGAAACACACTATGGCTGCTGAACGGGAAAGGTGAGGTGGGGTGATGCATAAAACAAGGGTTTCAAATTAGCTCAGATACCGTTCCATAAACCCAAGATGTAAGAGACAAGACCTATTCCTTTTTCAGTGAACTGGACTCAACACCCCCTATTCACCGCACAAGAATATATCTGACTAGTAAGAATCTTCAAACCTATGTATTGATATCTCTCTGTAAGTGAGTCAAGGGGGTGTAAAGCGGCATAAACACAGCCGTGAAAAGCAGCTAAACCCCATTATAAAACTAAATTACTTTTCAAAACCCGTGAAACAAAGACAGTGAAAGAGAGAGAAATTCTTACAAAATTCGTTCAGGGGCTGTGATGCAACCTGGATTGACCATATCTAGACCCACAGCTGATTGAGACATAAGGGTGGACACTCTTGGGGCTGAGAGGTTCGGTGAGGTTGGGAGAACCAACGCAGACCCTTTCAAGTAATACTGCATGGTACCCATCCCATGGGTCACAAATCTCCAGGTTCAAGGGCATCTTCCTACGTCGAAAACAGGCATGAGAAACCCAGAAGATGGTACACCGTGTGATCGGGAAAGGTTTCTAAAACGCACCTCATTTCTCATCTCCTTTGCTCGGGTTCGCCATTCCAGCCGATTTACTAGCCATCTCCCTCCTTGGAGAATCAGCACCTTTAACCTCCTGTTCCGTACAGGTTGCAATTTGTCCTGAGGATGAACGGGAAGAGGGGGAACCAATGAGAGACTAGCTCTAGGTGTTGGGACAGGCACAGGTCACTCTATTTTCCCATCAGGAAGAAGAATTAAGCACAAGTTCAGCCTGCCCCCCAGAACCAGAAGAGGGCCTGAAGCAATCCTGCGCTTTTGCGGCCAGCTCCCAAAAAAGCGAGTTGAAAAATGGAGCTCAGGGGCACTGCAATTCACAAACCTGCACAGTTTTAAATGATACCTCTCGTCCACAAATATATTAAGGGAAGGCAACGAAGAGGCTTTGAAAGCAAGGCAGAATTGCAGGAAACAGATTTCAGGAGGTAGATTCGAATCGCCTTGAAAGCACATGAAAAGCGGCAAAACGTGGACAATGATGCCCTTGGCCAAAAAGGGCGTATGCGTTTTTTCCTGAATATATTCAGGAAAAAACGCATACGCCCTTTTTGGCCAACCAAGCAACCTGGAAAGGCCAATCAGCGCTCCAAAGAAGTCTCGCTTCCCAGCGGGCAAAAGGGCCATGCGGAAAAAAGTGTCCAAACCAGAAATGCAGGACCGGCCATGGAGAAATGGGAGCCTTGCTACGCTGATGGGTGGGATGTAAATTGCCAACAGCCACTCTGGAGAAGTGTACGGTGTGTCCTGAAACATCTAAAAAACACAGCTTGGAGAGCATAGGGCACTTCCACTCATGGGCGTATAAATTGGGAAAACTAAAAATCAGCAAGACACAGGCACCCCAAAGTTTAGGGCTGCTCTGTGGACAAGAACCCCCACTTCATTACACCTTCAATATCCTAGGAAAGAGAAAAATGGATAAAGAAGTTGTGGTCCTCATGTACAATGGAATATCACTCAGCCATGAAATCAACGTCATAAGGCTAGTAGCAGCACGATGAGTGGATTTAGGTACGACGATTCTAAGTGAAATAAGTCACACAGAAAAAGACACTTATCATAAGATATCACTTCTAGAGGGAATGTAAAAACTGCTACACTTGAACTGAATTGCAAAACAGAACAGAGTCCCACGTTTAGGAATCACACTATGGCTGGTGAACGGGAAAGGTGAGGTGGGGTGATGCATAAAACAAGGGTTTCAAATTAGCTCCGATACCGTTCCATAAACCCAAGATGTAAGAGACAAGACCTATTCCTTTTTCAGTGAACTGGACTCAACACCCCCTATTCACCGCACAAGAATATATCTGACTAGTAAGAATCTTCAAACCTATATATTGATATCTCTCTGTAAGTGAGTCAAGGGGGTGTAAAGCGGCATAAACACAGCCGTGAAAAGCAGCTAAACCCCATTATAAAACTAAATTACTTTTCAAAACCCGTGAAACAAAGACAGTGAAAGAGAGAGAAATTCTTACAAAATTCGTTCAGGGGCTGTGATGCAACCTGGATTGACCATATCTAGACCCACAGCTGATTGAGACATAAGGGTGGACACTCTTGGGGCTGAGAGGTTCGGTGAGGTTGGGTGAGCCAACGCAGACCCTTTCAAGTAATACTGCATGGTACCCATCCCATGGGTCCCAAATCTCCAGGTTCAAGGGCATCTTCCTACGTCGAAAACAGGCATGAGAAACCCAGAAGATGGTACACCATGTGATCGGGAAAGGTTTCTAAAACGCACCTCATTTCTCATCTCCTTGGCTCGGGTTCGCCATTCCAGCCGATTTACTAGCCATCTCCCTCCTTGGAGAATCAGCACCTTTAACCTCCTGTTCCGTACAGGTTGCAATTTGTCCTGAGGATGAACGGGAAGAGGGGGAACCAATGAGAGACTAGCTCTAGGTGTTGGGACAGGCACAGGTCACTCTATTTTCCCATCAGGAAGAAGAATTAAGCACAAGCTCAGCCTGCCCCCGAGAACCAGAAGAGGGCCTGAAGCAATCCTGCGCTTTTGCGGCCAGCTCCCAAAAAAGCGAGTTGAAAAATGGAGCTCAGGGGCACTGCAATTCACAAACCTGCAGAGTTTTAAATGATACCTCTCGTCCACAAATATATTAAGGGAAGGCAACGAAGAGGCTTTGAAAGCAAGGCAGAATTGCAGGAAACAGATTTCAGGAGGTAGATTCGAATCGCCTTGAAAGCACATGAAAAGCGGCAAAACGTGGACAATGATGCCCTTGGCCAAAAAGGGCGTATGCGTTTTTTCCTGAATATATTCAGGAAAAAACGCATACGCCCTTTTTGGCCAACCAAGCAACCTGGAAAGGACAGTCAGCGCTCCAAAGAAGTCTCGCTTCCCAGCGGGCAAAAGGGCCATGCGGAAAAAAGTGTCCAAACCAGAAATGCAGGACCGGCCATGGAGAAATGGGAGCCTTGCTACGCTGATGGGTGGGATGTAAATTGCCAACAGCCACTCTGGAGAAGTGTACGGTGTGTTCTGAAACATCTAAAAAACACAGCTTGGAGAGCATAGGGCACTTCCACTCATGGGCGTATAAATTGGGAAAACTAAAAATCAGCAAGACACAGGCACCCCAAAGTTTAGGGCTGCTCTGTGGACAAGAACCCCCACTTCATTACACCTTCAATATCCTAGGAAAGAGAAAAATGGATAAAGAAGTTGTGGTCCTCATGTACAATGGAATATCACTCAGCCATGAAATCCACGTCATAAGGCTAGTAGCAGCACGATGAGTGGATTTAGGTACGACGATTCTAAGTGAAATAAGTCACACAGAAAAAGACACTTATCATAAGATATCACTTCTAGAGGGAATGTAAAAACCGCTACACTTGAACTGAATTGCAAAACAGAACAGAGTCCCACGTTTAGGAAACACACTATGGCTGCTGAACGGGAAAGGTGAGGTGGGGTGATGCCTAAAACAAGGGTTTCAAATTAGCTCCGATACCGTTCCATAAACCCAATATGTAAGAGACAAGACCTATTCCTTTTTCAGTGAACTGGACTCAACACCCCCTATTCACCGCACAAGAATATATCTGACTAGTAAGAATCTTCAAACCTATGTATTGATATCTCTCTGTAAGTGAGTCAAGGGGGTGTAAAGCGGCATAAACACAGCCGTGAAAAGCAGCTAAACCCCATTATAAAAATAAATTACTTTTCAAAACCCGTGAAACAAAGACAGTGAAAGAGAGAGAAATTCTTACAAAATTCGTTCAGGGGCTGTGATGCAACCTGGATTGACCATATCTAGACCCACAGCTGATTGAGACATAAGGGTGGACACTCTTGGGGCTGAGAGGTTCGGTGAGGTTGGGTGAGCCAACGCAGACCCTTTCAAGTAATACTGCATGGAACCCATCCCATGGGTCCCAAATCTCCAGGTTCAAAGGCATCTTCCTACGTCGAAAACAGGCATGAGAAACCCAGAAGATGGTACACGGTGTGATCGGGAAAGGTTTCTAAAACGCACCTCATTTCTCATCTCCTTGGCTCGGGTTCGCCATTCCAGCCGATTTACTAGCCATCTCCCTCCTTGGAGAATCAGCACCTTTAACCTCCTGTTCCGTACTGGTTGCAATTTGTCCTGAGGATGAACGGGAAGAGGGGGAACCAATGAGAGACTAGCTCTAGGTGTTGGGACAGGCACAGGTCACTCTATTTTCCCATCAGGAAGAAGAATTAAGCACAAGCTCAGCCTGCCCCCCAGAACCAGAAGAGGGCCTGAAGCAATCCTGCGCTTTTGCGGCCAGCTCCCAAAAAAGCGAGTTGAAAAATGGAGCTCAGGGGCACTGCAATTCACAAACCTGCAGAGTTTTAAATGATACCTCTCGTCCACAAATATATTAAGGGAAGGCAACGAAGAGGCTTTGAAAGCAAGGCAGAATTGCAGGAAACAGATTTCAGGAGGTAGATTCGAATCGCCTTGAAAGCACATGAAAAGTGGCAAAACGTGGACAATGATGCCCTTGGCCAAAAAGGGCGTATGCGTTTTTTCCTGAATATATTCAGGAAAAAACGCATACGCCCTTTTTGGCCAACCAAGCAACCTGGAAAGGCCAATCAGCGCTCCAAAGAAGTCTCGCTTCCCAGCGGGCAAAAGGGCCATGCGGAAAAAAGTGTCCAAACCAGAAATGCAGGACCGGCCATGGAGAAATGGGAGCCTTGCTACGCTGATGGGTGGGATGTAAATTGCCAACAGCCACTCTGGAGAAGTGTACGGTGTGTTCTGAAACATCTAAAAAACACAGCTTGGAGAGCATAGGGCACTTCCACTCATGGGCGTATAAATTGGGAAAACTAAAAATCAGCAAGACACAGGCACCCCAAAGTTTAGGGCTGCTCTGTGGACAAGAACCCCCACTTCATTACACCTTAAATATCCTAGGAAAGAGAAAAATGGATAAAGAAGTTGTGGTCCTCATGTACAATGGAATATCACTCAGCCATGAAATCCACGTCATAAGGCTAGTAGCAGCACGATGAGTGGATTTAGGTACGACGATTCTAAGTGAAATAAGTCACACAGAAAAAGACACTTATCATAAGATATCACTTAGAGAGGGAATGTAAAAACCGCTACACTTGAACTGAATTGCAAAACAGAACAGAGTCCCACGTTTAGGAAACACACTATGGCTGCTGAACGGGAAAGGTGAGGTGGGGTGATGCCTAAAACAAGGGTTTCAAATTAGCTCAGATACCGTTCCATAAACCCAAGATGTAAGAGACAAGACCTATTCCTTTTTCAGTGAACTGGACTCAACACCCCCTATTCACCGCACAAGAATATATCTGACTAGTAAGAATCTTCAAACCTATGTATTGATATCTCTCTGTAAGTGAGTCAAGGGGGTGTAAAGCGGCATAAACACAGCCGTGAAAAGCAGCTAAACCCCATTATAAAAATAAATTACTTTTCAAAACCCGTGAAACAAAGACAGTGAAAGAGAGAGAAATTCTTACAAAATTCGTTCAGGGGCTGTGATGCAACCTGGATTGACCATATCTAGACCCACAGCTGATTGAGACATAAGGGTGGACACTCTTGGGGCTGAGAGGTTCGGTGAGGTTGGGTGAGCCAACGCAGACCCTTTCAAGTAATACTGCATGGAACCCATCCCATGGGTCCCAAATCTCCAGGTTCAAAGGCATCTTCCTACGTCGAAAACAGGCATGAGAAACCCAGAAGATGGTACACGGTGTGATCGGGAAAGGTTTCTAAAACGCACCTCATTTCTCATCTCCTTGGCACGGGTTCGCCATTCCAGCCGATTTACTAGCCATCTCCCTCCTTGGAGAATCAGCACCTTTAACCTCCTGTTCCGTACTGGTTGCAATTTGTCCTGAGGATGAACGGGAAGAAGGGGAACCAATGAGAGACTAGCTCTAGGTGTTGGGACAGGCACAGGTCACTCTATTTTCCCATCAGGAAGAAGAATTAAGCACAAGCTCAGCCTGCCCCCCAGAACCAGAAGAGGGCCTGAAGCAATCCTGCGCTTTTGCGGCCAGCTCCCAAAAAAGCGAGTTGAAAAATGGAGCTCAGGGGCACTGCAATTCACAAACCTGCAGAGTTTTAAATGATACCTCTCGTCCACAAATATATTAAGGGAAGGCAACGAAGAGGCTTTGAAAGCAAGGCAGAATTGCAGGAAACAGATTTCAGGAGGTAGATTCGAATCGCCTTGAAAGCACATGAAAAGCGGCAAAACGTGGACAATGATGCCCTTGGCCAAAAAGGGCGTATGCGTTTTTTCCTGAATATATTCAGGAAAAAACGCATACGCCCTTTTTGGCCAACCAAGCAACCTGGAAAGGCCAATCAGCGCTCTAAAGAAGTCTCGCTTCCCAGGGGGCAAAAGGCCCATGCGGAAAAAAGTGTCCAAACCAGAAATGCAGGACCGGCCATGGAGAAATGGGAGCCTTGCTACGCTGATGGGTGGGATGTAAATTGCCAACAGCCACTCTGGAGAAGTGTACGGTGTGTCCTGAAACATCTAAAAAACACAGCTTGGAGAGCATAGGGCACTTCCACTCATGGGCGTATAAATTGGGAAAACTAAAAATCAGCAAGACACAGGCACCCCAAAGTTTAGGGCTGCTCTGTGGACAAGAACCCCCACTTCATTACACCTTCAATATCCTAGGAAAGAGAAAAATGGATAAAGAAGTTGTGGTCCTCATGTACAATGGAATATCACTCAGCCATGAAATCAACGTCATAAGGCTAGTAGCAGCACGATGAGTGGATTTAGGTACGACGATTCTAAGTGAAATAAGTCACACAGAAAAAGACACTTATCATAAGATATCACTTCTAGAGGGAATGTAAAAACCGCTACACTTGAACTGAATTGCAAAACAGAACAGAGTCCCACGTTTAGGAAACACACTATGGCTGCTGAACGGGAAAGGTGAGGTGGGGTGATGCATAAAACAAGGGTTTCAAATTAGCTCAGATACCGTTCCATAAACCCAAGATGTAAGAGACAAGACCTATTCCTTTTTCAGTGAACTGGACTCAACACCCCCTATTCACCGCACAAGAATATATCTGACTAGTAAGAATCTTCAAACCTATGTATTGATATCTCTCTGTAAGTGAGTCAAGGGGGTGTAAAGCGGCATAAACACAGCCGTGAAAAGCAGCTAAACCCCATTATAAAAATAAATTACTTTTCAAAACCCGTGAAACAAAGACAGTGAAAGAGAGAGAAATTCTTACAAAATTCGTTCAGGGGCTGTGATGCAACCTGGATTGACCATATCTAGACCCACAGCTGATTGAGACATAAGGGTGGACACTCTTGGGGCTGAGAGGTTCGGTGAGGTTGGGTGAGCCAACGCAGACCCTTTCAAGTAATACTGCATGGTACCCATCCCATGGGTCCCAAATCTCCAGGTTCAAGGGCATCTTCCTACGTCGAAAACAGGCATGAGAAACCCAGAAGATGGTACACCGTGTGATCGGGAAAGGTTTCTAAAACGCACCTCATTTCTCATCTCCTTTGCTCGGGTTCGCCATTCCAGCCGATTTACTAGCCATCTCCCTCCTTGGAGAATCAGCACCTTTAACCTCCTGTTCCGTACAGGTTGCAATTTGTCCTGAGGATGAACGGGAAGAGGGGGAACCAATGAGAGACTAGCTCTAGGTGTTGGGACAGGCACAGGTCACTCTATTTTCCCATCAGGAAGAAGAATTAAGCACAAGCTCAGCCTGCCCCCCAGAACCAGAAGAGGGCCTGAAGCAATCCTGCGCTTTTGCGGCCAGCTCCCAAAAAAGCGAGTTGAAAAATGGAGCTCAGGGGCACTGCAATTCACAAACCTGCACAGATTTAAATGATACCTCTCGTCCACAAATATATTAAGGGAAGGCAACGAAGAGGCTTTGAAAGCAAGGCAGAATTGCAGGAAACAGATTTCAGGAGGTAGATTCGAATCGCCTTGAAAGCACATGAAAAGCGGCAAAACGTGGACAATGATGCCCTTGGCCAAAAAGGGCGTATGCGTTTTTTCCTGAATATATTCAGGAAAAAACGCATACGCCCTTTTTGGCCAACCAAGCAACCTGGAAAGGCCAATCAGCGCTCCAAAGAAGTCTCGCTTCCCAGCGGGCAAAAGGGCCATGCGGAAAAAAGTGTCCAAAACAGAAATGCAGGACCGGCCATGGAGAAATGGGAGCCTTGCTACGCTGATGGGTGGGATGTAAATTGCCAACAGCCACTCTGGAGAAGTGTACGGTGTGTCCTGAAACATCTAAAAAACACAGCTTGGAGAGCATAGGGCACTTCCACTCATGGGCGTATAAATTGGGAAAACTAAAAATCAGCAAGACACAGGCACCCCAAAGTTTAGGGCTGCTCTGTGGACAAGAACCCCCACTTCATTACACCTTCAATATCCTAGGAAAGAGAAAAATGGATAAAGAAGTTGTGGTCCTCATGTACAATGGAATATCACTCAGCCATGAAATCAACGTCATAAGGCTAGTAGCAGCACGATGAGTGGATTTAGGTACGACGATTCTAAGTGAAATAAGTCACACAGAAAAAGACACTTATCATAAGATATCACTTCTAGAGGGAATGTAAAAACCGCTACACTTGAACTGAATTGCAAAACAGAACAGAGTCCCACGTTTAGGAAACACACTATGGCTGCTGAACGGGAAAGGTGAGGTGGGGTGATGCATAAAACAAGGGTTTCAAATTAGCTCAGATACCGTTCCATAAACCCAAGATGTAAGAGACAAGACCTATTCCTTTTTCAGTGAACTGGACTCAACACCCCCTATTCACCGCACAAGAATATATCTGACTAGTAAGAATCTTCAAACCTATGTATTGATATCTCTCTGTAAGTGAGTCAAGGGGGTGTAAAGCGGCATAAACACAGCCGTGAAAAGCAGCTAAACCCCATTATAAAAATAAATTACTTTTCAAAACCCGTGAAACAAAGACAGTGAAAGAGAGAGAAATTCTTACAAAATTCGTTCAGGGGCTGTGATGCAACCTGGATTGACCATATCTAGACCCACAGCTGATTGAGACATAAGGGTGGACACTCTTGGGGCTGAGAGGTTCGGTGAGGTTGGGTGAGCCAACGCAGACCCTTTCAAGTAATACTGAATGGTACCCATCCCATGGGTCCCAAATCTCCAGGTTCAAGGGCATCTTCCTACGTCGAAAACAGGCATGAGAAACCCAGAAGATGGTACACCGTGTGATCAGGAAAGGTTTCTAAAACGCACCTCATTTCTCATCTCCTTTGCTCGGGTTCGCCATTCCAGCCGATTTACTAGCCATCTCCCTCCTTGGAGAATCAGCACCTTTAACCTCCTGTTCCGTACAGGTTGCAATTTGTCCTGAGGATGAACGGGAAGAGGGGGAACCAATGAGAGACTAGCTCTAGGTGTTGGGACAGGCACAGGTCACTCTATTTTCCCATCAGGAAGAAGAATTAAGCACAAGCTCAGCCTGCCCCCCAGAACCAGAAGAGGGCCTGAAGCAATCCTGCGCTTTTGCGGCCAGCTCCCAAAAAAGCGAGTTGAAAAATGGAGCTCAGGGGCACTGCAATTCACAAACCTGCACAGTTTTAAATGATACCTCTCGTCCACAAATATATTAAGGGAAGGCAACGAAGAGGCTTTGAAAGCAAGGCAGAATTGCAGGAAACAGATTTCAGGAGGTAGATTCGAATCGCCTTGAAAGCACATGAAAAGCGGCAAAACGTGGACAATGATGCCCTTGGCCAAAAAGGGCGTATGCGTTTTTTCCTGAATATATTCAGGAAAAAACGCATACGCCCTTTTTGGCCAACCAAGCAACCTGGAAAGGCCAATCAGCGCTCCAAAGAAGTCTCGCTTCCCAGCGGGCAAAAGGGCCATGCGGAAAAAAGTGTCCAAACCAGAAATGCAGGACCGGCCATGGAGAAATGGGAGCCTTGCTACGCTGATGGGTGGGATGTAAATTGCCAACAGCCACTCTGGAGAAGTGTACGGTGTGTCCTGAAACATCTAAAAAACACAGCTTGGAGAGCATAGGGCACTTCCACTCATGGGCGTATAAATTGGGAAAACTAAAAATCAGCAAGACACAGGCACCCCAAAGTTTAGGGCTGCTCTGTGGACAAGAACCCCCACTTCATTACACCTTAAATATCCTAGGAAAGAGAAAAATGGATAAAGAAGTTGTGGTCCTCATGTACAATGGAATATCACTCAGCCATGAAATCCACGTCATAAGGCTAGTAGCAGCACGATGAGTGGATTTAGGTACGACGATTCTAAGTGAAATAAGTCACACAGAAAAAGACACTTATCATAAGATATCACTTAGAGAGGGAATGTAAAAACCGCTACACTTGAACTGAATTGCAAAACAGAACAGAGTCCCACGTTTAGGAAACACACTATGGCTGCTGAACGGGAAAGGTGAGGTGGGGTGATGCCTAAAACAAGGGTTTCAAATTAGCTCAGATACCGTTCCATAAACCCAAGATGTAAGAGACAAGACCTATTCCTTTTTCAGTGAACTGGACTCAACACCCCCTATTCACCGCACAAGAATATATCTGACTAGTAAGAATCTTCAAACCTATGTATTGATATCTCTCTGTAAGTGAGTCAAGGGGGTGTAAAGCGGCATAAACACAGCCGTGAAAAGCAGCTAAACCCCATTATAAAAATAAATTACTTTTCAAAACCCGTGAAACAAAGACAGTGAAAGAGAGAGAAATTCTTACAAAATTCGTTCAGGGGCTGTGATGCAACCTGGATTGACCATATCTAGACCCACAGCTGATTGAGACATAAGGGTGGACACTCTTGGGGCTGAGAGGTTCGGTGAGGTTGGGTGAGCCAACGCAGACCCTTTCAAGTAATACTGCATGGAACCCATCCCATGGGTCCCAAATCTCCAGGTTCAAAGGCATCTTCCTACGTCGAAAACAGGCATGAGAAACCCAGAAGATGGTACACGGTGTGATCGGGAAAGGTTTCTAAAACGCACCTCATTTCTCATCTCCTTGGCTCAGGTTCGCCATTCCAGCCGATTTACTAGCCATCTCCCTCCTTGGAGAATCAGCACCTTTAACCTCCTGTTCCGTACTGGTTGCAATTTGTCCTGAGGATGAACGGGAAGAGGGGGAACCAATGAGAGACTAGCTCTAGGTGTTGGGACAGGCACAGGTCACTCTATTTTCCCATCAGGAAGAAGAATTAAGCACAAGCTCAGCCTGCCCCCCAGAACCAGAAGAGGGCCTGAAGCAATCCTGCGCTTTTGCGGCCAGCTCCCAAAAAAGCGAGTTGAAAAATGGAGCTCAGGGGCACTGCAATTCACAAACCTGCAGAGTTTTAAATGATACCTCTCGTCCACAAATATATTAAGGGAAGGCAACGAAGAGGCTTTGAAAGCAAGGCAGAATTGCAGGAAACAGATTTCAGGAGGTAGATTCGAATCGCCTTGAAAGCACATGAAAAGTGGCAAAACGTGGACAATGATGCCCTTGGCCAAAAAGGGCGTATGCGTTTTTTCCTGAATATATTCAGGAAAAAACGCATACGCCCTTTTTGGCCAACCAAGCAACCTGGAAAGGCCAATCAGCGCTCCAAAGAAGTCTCGCTTCCCAGCGGGCAAAAGGGCCATGCGGAAAAAAGTGTCCAAACCAGAAATGCAGGACCGGCCATGGAGAAATGGGAGCCTTGCTACGCTGATGGGTGGGATGTAAATTGCCAACAGCCACTCTGGAGAAGTGTACGGTGTGTTCTGAAACATCTAAAAAACACAGCTTGGAGAGCATAGGGCACTTCCACTCATGGGCGTATAAATTGGGAAAACTAAAAATCAGCAAGACACAGGCACCCCAAAGTTTAGGGCTGCTCTGTGGACAAGAACCCCCACTTCATTACACCTGAAATATCCTAGGAAAGAGAAAAATGGATAAAGAAGTTGTGGTCCTCATGTACAATGGAATATCACTCAGCCATGAAATCCACGTCATAAGGCTAGTAGCAGCACGATGAGTGGATTTAGGTACGACGATTCTAAGTGAAATAAGTCACACAGAAAAAGACACTTATCATAAGATATCACTTAGAGAGGGAATGTAAAAACCGCTACACTTGAACTGAATTGCAAAACAGAACAGAGTCCCACGTTTAGGAAACACACTATGGCTGCTGAACGGGAAAGGTGAGGTGGGGTGATGCCTAAAACAAGGGTTTCAAATTAGCTCAGATACCGTTCCATAAACCCAAGATGTAAGAGACAAGACCTATTCCTTTTTCAGTGAACTGGACTCAACACCCCCTATTCACCGCACAAGAATATATCTGACTAGTAAGAATCTTCAAACCTATGTATTGATATCTCTCTGTAAGTGAGTCAAGGGGGTGTAAAGCGGCATAAACACAGCCGTGAAAAGCAGCTAAACCCCATTATAAAAATAAATTACTTTTCAAAACCCGTGAAACAAAGACAGTGAAAGAGAGAGAAATTCTTACAAAATTCGTTCAGGGGCTGTGATGCAACCTGGATTGACCATATCTAGACCCACAGCTGATTGAGACATAAGGGTGGACACTCTTGGGGCTGAGAGGTTCGGTGAGGTTGGGTGAGCCAACGCAGACCCTTTCAAGTAATACTGCATGGTACCCATCCCATGGGTCCCAAATCTCCAGGTTCAAGGGCATCTTCCTACGTCGAAAACAGGCATGAGAAACCCAGAAGATGGTACACCGTGTGATCGGGAAAGGTTTCTAAAACGCACCTCATTTCTCATCTCCTTTGCTCGGGTTCGCCATTCCAGCCGATTTACTAGCCATCTCCCTCCTTGGAGAATCAGCACCTTTAACCTCCTGTTCCGTACAGGTTGCAATTTGTCCTGAGGATGAACGGGAAGAGGGGGAACCAATGAGAGACTAGCTCTAGGTGTTGGGACAGGCACAGGTCACTCTATTTTCCCATCAGGAAGAAGAATTAAGCACAAGCTCAGCCTGCCCCCCAGAACCAGAAGAGGGCCTGAAGCAATCCTGCGCTTTTGCGGCCAGCTCCCAAAAAAGCGAGTTGAAAAATGGAGCTCAGGGGCACTGCAATTCACAAACCTGCAGAGTTTTAAATGATACCTCTCGTCCACAAATATATTAAGGGAAGGCAACGAAGAGGCTTTGAAAGCAAGGCAGAATTGCAGGAAACAGATTTCAGGAGGTAGATTCGAATCGCCTTGAAAGCACATGAAAAGCGGCAAAACGTGGACAACGATGCCCTTGGCCAAAAAGGGCGTATGCGTTTTTTCCTGAATATATTCAGGAAAAAACGCATACGCCCTTTTTGGCCAACCAAGCAACCTGGAAAGGCCAATCAGCGCTCCAAAGAAGTCTCGCTTCCCAGGGGGCAAAAGGCCCATGCGGAAAAAAGTGTCCAAACCAGAAATGCAGGACCGGCCATGGAGAAATGGGAGCCTTGCTACGCTGATGGGTGGGATGTAAATTGCCAACAGCCACTCTGGAGAAGTGTACGGTGTGTCCTGAAACATCTAAAAAACACAGCTTGGAGAGCATAGGGCACTTCCACTCATGGGCGTATAAATTGGGAAAACTAAAAATCAGCAAGACACAGGCACCCCAAAGTTTAGGGCTGCTCTGTGGACAAGAACCCCCACTTCATTACACCTTCAATATCCTAGGAAAGAGAAAAATGGATAAAGAAGTTGTGGTCCTCATGTACAATGGAATATCACTCAGCCATGAAATCAACGTCATAAGGCTAGTAGCAGCACGATGAGTGGATTTAGGTACGACGATTCTAAGTGAAATAAGTCACACAGAAAAAGACACTTATCATAAGATATCACTTCTAGAGGGAATGTAAAAACCGCTACACTTGAACTGAATTGCAAAACAGAACAGAGTCCCACGTTTAGGAAACACACTATGGCTGCTGAACGGGAAAGGTGAGGTGGGGTGATGCCTAAAACAAGGGTTTCAAATTAGCTCAGATACCGTTCCATAAACCCAAGATGTAAGAGACAAGACCTATTCCTTTTTCAGTGAACTGGACTCAACACCCCCTATTCACCGCACAAGAATATATCTGACTAGTAAGAATCTTCAAACCTATATATTGATATCTCTCTGTAAGTGAGTCAAGGGGGTGTAAAGCGGCATAAACACAGCCGTGAAAAGCAGCTAAACCCCATTATAAAAATAAATTACTTTTCAAAACCCGTGAAACAAAGACAGTGAAAGAGAGAGAAATTCTTACAAAATTCGTTCAGGGGCTGTGATGCAACCTGGATTGACCATATCTAGACCCACAGCTGATTGAGACATAAGGGTGGACACTCTTGGGGCTGAGAGGTTCGGGGAGGTTGGGTGAGCCAACGCAGACCCTTTCAAGTAATACTGCATGGTACCCATCCCATGGGTCCCAAATCTCCAGGTTCAAGGGCATCTTCCTACGTCGAAAACAGGCATGAGAAACCCAGAAGATGGTACACCGTGTGATCGGGAAAGGTTTCTAAAACGCACCTCATTTCTCATCTCCTTTGCTCGGGTTCGCCATTCCAGCCGATTTACTAGCCATCTCCCTCCTTGGAGAATCAGCACCTTTAACCTCCTGTTCCGTACAGGTTGCAATTTGTCCTGAGGATGAACGGGAAGAGGGGGAACCAATGAGAGACTAGCTCTAGGTGTTGGGACAGGCACAGGTCACTCTATTTTCCCATCAGGAAGAAGAATTAAGCACAAGCTCAGCCTGCCCCCCAGAACCAGAAGAGGGCCTGAAGCAATCCTGCGCTTTTGCGGCCAGCTCCCAAAAAAGCGAGTTGAAAAATGGAGCTCAGGGGCACTGCAATTCACAAACCTGCACAGTTTTAAATGATACCTCTCGTCCACAAATATATTAAGGGAAGGCAACGAAGAGGCTTTGAAAGCAAGGCAGAATTGCAGGAAACAGATTTCAGGAGGTAGATTCGAATCGCCTTGAAAGCACATGAAAAGCGGCAAAACGTGGACAATGATGCCCTTGGCCAAAAAGGGCGTATGCGTTTTTTCCTGAATATATTCAGGAAAAAACGCATACGCCCTTTTTGGCCAACCAAGCAACCTGGAAAGGCCAATCAGCGCTCCAAAGAAGTCTCGCTTCCCAGCGGGCAAAAGGGCCATGCGGAAAAAAGTGTCCAAACCAGAAATGCAGGACCGGCCATGGAGAAATGGGAGCCTTGCTACGCTGATGGGTGGGATGTAAATTGCCAACAGCCACTCTGGAGAAGTGTACGGTGTGTCCTGAAACATCTAAAAAACACAGCTTGGAGAGCATAGGGCACTTCCACTCATGGGCGTATAAATTGGGAAAACTAAAAATCAGCAAGACACAGGCACCCCAAAGTTTAGGGCTGCTCTGTGGACAAGAACCCCCACTTCATTACACCTTAAATATCCTAGGAAAGAGAAAAATGGATAAAGAAGTTGTGGTCCTCATGTACAATGGAATATCACTCAGCCATGAAATCCACGTCATAAGGCTAGTAGCAGCACGATGAGTGGATTTAGGTACGACGATTCTAAGTGAAATAAGTCACACAGAAAAAGACACTTATCATAAGATATCACTTAGAGAGGGAATGTAAAAACCGCTACACTTGAACTGAATTGCAAAACAGAACAGAGTCCCACGTTTAGGAAACACACTATGGCTGCTGAACGGGAAAGGTGAGGTGGGGTGATGCCTAAAACAAGGGTTTCAAATTAGCTCAGATACCGTTCCATAAACCCAAGATGTAAGAGACAAGACCTATTCCTTTTTCAGTGAACTGGACTCAACACCCCCTATTCACCGCACAAGAATATATCTGACTAGTAAGAATCTTCAAACCTATGTATTGATATCTCTCTGTAAGTGAGTCAAGGGGGTGTAAAGCGGCATAAACACAGCCGTGAAAAGCAGCTAAACCCCATTATAAAAATAAATTACTTTTCAAAACCCGTGAAACAAAGACAGTGAAAGAGAGAGAAATTCTTACAAAATTCGTTCAGGGGCTGTGATGCAACCTGGATTGACCATATCTAGACCCACAGCTGATTGAGACATAAGGGTGGACACTCTTGGGGCTGAGAGGTTCGGTGAGGTTGGGTGAGCCAACGCAGACCCTTTCAAGTAATACTGCATGGAACCCATCCCATGGGTCCCAAATCTCCAGGTTCAAAGGCATCTTCCTACGTCGAAAACAGGCATGAGAAACCCAGAAGATGGTACACGGTGTGATCGGGAAAGGTTTCTAAAACGCACCTCATTTCTCATCTCCTTGGCTCAGGTTCGCCATTCCAGCCGATTTACTAGCCATCTCCCTCCTTGGAGAATCAGCACCTTTAACCTCCTGTTCCGTACTGGTTGCAATTTGTCCTGAGGATGAACGGGAAGAGGGGGAACCAATGAGAGACTAGCTCTAGGTGTTGGGACAGGCACAGGTCACTCTATTTTCCCATCAGGAAGAAGAATTAAGCACAAGCTCAGCCTGCCCCCCAGAACCAGAAGAGGGCCTGAAGCAATCCTGCGCTTTTGCGGCCAGCTCCCAAAAAAGCGAGTTGAAAAATGGAGCTCAGGGGCACTGCAATTCACAAACCTGCAGAGTTTTAAATGATACCTCTCGTCCACAAATATATTAAGGGAAGGCAACGAAGAGGCTTTGAAAGCAAGGCAGAATTGCAGGAAACAGATTTCAGGAGGTAGATTCGAATCGCCTTGAAAGCACATGAAAAGTGGCAAAACGTGGACAATGATGCCCTTGGCCAAAAAGGGCGTATGCGTTTTTTCCTGAATATATTCAGGAAAAAACGCATACGCCCTTTTTGGCCAACCAAGCAACCTGGAAAGGCCAATCAGCGCTCCAAAGAAGTCTCGCTTCCCAGCGGGCAAAAGGGCCATGCGGAAAAAAGTGTCCAAACCAGAAATGCAGGACCGGCCATGGAGAAATGGGAGCCTTGCTACGCTGATGGGTGGGATGTAAATTGCCAACAGCCACTCTGGAGAAGTGTACGGTGTGTTCTGAAACATCTAAAAAACACAGCTTGGAGAGCATAGGGCACTTCCACTCATGGGCGTATAAATTGGGAAAACTAAAAATCAGCAAGACACAGGCACCCCAAAGTTTAGGGCTGCTCTGTGGACAAGAACCCCCACTTCATTACACCTTCAATATCCTAGGAAAGAGAAAAATGGATAAAGAAGTTGTGGTCCTCATGTACAATGGAATATCACTCAGCCATGAAATCCACGTCATAAGGCTAGTAGCAGCACGATGAGTGGATTTAGGTACGACGATTCTAAGTGAAATAAGTCACACAGAAAAAGACACTTATCATAAGATATCACTTAGAGAGGGAATGTAAAAACCGCTACACTTGAACTGAATTGCAAAACAGAACAGAGTCCCACGTTTAGGAAACACACTATGGCTGCTGAACGGGAAAGGTGAGGTGGGGTGATGCCTAAAACAAGGGTTTCAAATTAGCTCAGATACCGTTCCATAAACCCAAGATGTAAGAGACAAGACCTATTCCTTTTTCAGTGAACTGGACTCAACACCCCCTATTCACCGCACAAGAATATATCTGACTAGTAAGAATCTTCAAACCTATATATTGATATCTCTCTGTAAGTGAGTCAAGGGGGTGTAAAGCGGCATAAACACAGCCGTGAAAAGCAGCTAAACCCCATTATAAAAATAAATTACTTTTCAAAACCCGTGAAACAAAGACAGTGAAAGAGAGAGAAATTCTTACAAAATTCGTTCAGGGGCTGTGATGCAACCTGGATTGACCATATCTAGACCCACAGCTGATTGAGACATAAGGGTGGACACTCTTGGGGCTGAGAGGTTCGGGGAGGTTGGGTGAGCCAACGCAGACCCTTTCAAGTAATACTGCATGGTACCCATCCCATGGGTCCCAAATCTCCAGGTTCAAGGGCATCTTCCTACGTCGAAAACAGGCATGAGAAACCCAGAAGATGGTACACCGTGTGATCGGGAAAGGTTTCTAAAACGCACCTCATTTCTCATCTCCTTTGCTCGGGTTCGCCATTCCAGCCGATTTACTAGCCATCTCCCTCCTTGGAGAATCAGCACCTTTAACCTCCTGTTCCGTACAGGTTGCAATTTGTCCTGAGGATGAACGGGAAGAGGGGGAACCAATGAGAGACTAGCTCTAGGTGTTGGGACAGGCACAGGTCACTCTATTTTCCCATCAGGAAGAAGAATTAAGCACAAGCTCAGCCTGCCCCCCAGAACCAGAAGAGGGCCTGAAGCAATCCTGCGCTTTTGCGGCCAGCTCCCAAAAAAGCGAGTTGAAAAATGGAGCTCAGGGGCACTGCAATTCACAAACCTGCAGAGTTTTAAATGATACCTCTCGTCCACAAATATATTAAGGGAAGGCAACGAAGAGGCTTTGAAAGCAAGGCAGAATTGCAGGAAACAGATTTCAGGAGGTAGATTCGAATCGCCTTGAAAGCACATGAAAAGCGGCAAAACGTGGACAACGATGCCCTTGGCCAAAAAGGGCGTATGCGTTTTTTCCTGAATATATTCAGGAAAAAACGCATACGCCCTTTTTGGCCAACCAAGCAACCTGGAAAGGCCAATCAGCGCTCCAAAGAAGTCTCGCTTCCCAGGGGGCAAAAGGCCCATGCGGAAAAAAGTGTCCAAACCAGAAATGCAGGACCGGCCATGGAGAAATGGGAGCCTTGCTACGCTGATGGGTGGGATGTAAATTGCCAACAGCCACTCTGGAGAAGTGTACGGTGTGTCCTGAAACATCTAAAAAACACAGCTTGGAGAGCATAGGGCACTTCCACTCATGGGCGTATAAATTGGGAAAACTAAAAATCAGCAAGACACAGGCACCCCAAAGTTTAGGGCTGCTCTGTGGACAAGAACCCCCACTTCATTACACCTTCAATATCCTAGGAAAGAGAAAAATGGATAAAGAAGTTGTGGTCCTCATGTACAATGGAATATCACTCAGCCATGAAATCAACGTCATAAGGCTAGTAGCAGCACGATGAGTGGATTTAGGTACGACGATTCTAAGTGAAATAAGTCACACAGAAAAAGACACTTATCATAAGATATCACTTCTAGAGGGAATGTAAAAACCGCTACACTTGAACTGAATTGCAAAACAGAACAGAGTCCCACGTTTAGGAAACACACTATGGCTGCTGAACGGGAAAGGTGAGGTGGGGTGATGCATAAAACAAGGGTTTCAAATTAGCTCAGATACCGTTCCATAAACCCAAGATGTAAGAGACAAGACCTATTCCTTTTTCAGTGAACTGGACTCAACACCCCCTATTCACCGCACAAGAATATATCTGACTAGTAAGAATCTTCAAACCTATGTATTGATATCTCTCTGTAAGTGAGTCAAGGGGGTGTAAAGCGGCATAAACACAGCCGTGAAAAGCAGCTAAACCCCATTATAAAAATAAATTACTTTTCAAAACCCGTGAAACAAAGACAGTGAAAGAGAGAGAAATTCTTACAAAATTCGTTCAGGGGCTGTGATGCAACCTGGATTGACCATATCTAGACCCACAGCTGATTGAGACATAAGGGTGGACACTCTTGGGGCTGAGAGGTTCGGTGAGGTTGGGTGAGCCAACGCAGACCCTTTCAAGTAATACTGCATGGTACCCATCCCATGGGTCCCAAATCTCCAGGTTCAAGGGCATCTTCCTACGTCGAAAACAGGCATGAGAAACCCAGAAGATGGTACACCGTGTGATCGGGAAAGGTTTCTAAAACGCACCTCATTTCTCATCTCCTTTGCTCGGGTTCGCCATTCCAGCCGATTTACTAGCCATCTCCCTCCTTGGAGAATCAGCACCTTTAACCTCCTGTTCCGTACAGGTTGCAATTTGTCCTGAGGATGAACGGGAAGAGGGGGAACCAATGAGAGACTAGCTCTAGGTGTTGGGACAGGCACAGGTCACTCTATTTTCCCATCAGGAAGAAGAATTAAGCACAAGCTCAGCCTGCCCCCCAGAACCAGAAGAGGGCCTGAAGCAATCCTGCGCTTTTGCGGCCAGCTCCCAAAAAAGCGAGTTGAAAAATGGAGCTCAGGGGCACTGCAATTCACAAACCTGCACAGATTTAAATGATACCTCTCGTCCACAAATATATTAAGGGAAGGCAACGAAGAGGCTTTGAAAGCAAGGCAGAATTGCAGGAAACAGATTTCAGGAGGTAGATTCGAATCGCCTTGAAAGCACATGAAAAGCGGCAAAACGTGGACAATGATGCCCTTGGCCAAAAAGGGCGTATGCGTTTTTTCCTGAATATATTCAGGAAAAAACGCATACGCCCTTTTTGGCCAACCAAGCAACCTGGAAAGGCCAATCAGCGCTCCAAAGAAGTCTCGCTTCCCAGCGGGCAAAAGGGCCATGCGGAAAAAAGTGTCCAAAACAGAAATGCAGGACCGGCCATGGAGAAATGGGAGCCTTGCTACGCTGATGGGTGGGATGTAAATTGCCAACAGCCACTCTGGAGAAGTGTACGGTGTGTCCTGAAACATCTAAAAAACACAGCTTGGAGAGCATAGGGCACTTCCACTCATGGGCGTATAAATTGGGAAAACTAAAAATCAGCAAGACACAGGCACCCCAAAGTTTAGGGCTGCTCTGTGGACAAGAACCCCCACTTCATTACACCTTCAATATCCTAGGAAAGAGAAAAATGGATAAAGAAGTTGTGGTCCTCATGTACAATGGAATATCACTCAGCCATGAAATCAACGTCATAAGGCTAGTAGCAGCACGATGAGTGGATTTAGGTACGACGATTCTAAGTGAAATAAGTCACACAGAAAAAGACACTTATCATAAGATATCACTTCTAGAGGGAATGTAAAAACCGCTACACTTGAACTGAATTGCAAAACAGAACAGAGTCCCACGTTTAGGAAACACACTATGGCTGCTGAACGGGAAAGGTGAGGTGGGGTGATGCATAAAACAAGGGTTTCAAATTAGCTCAGATACCGTTCCATAAACCCAAGATGTAAGAGACAAGACCTATTCCTTTTTCAGTGAACTGGACTCAACACCCCCTATTCACCGCACAAGAATATATCTGACTAGTAAGAATCTTCAAACCTATGTATTGATATCTCTCTGTAAGTGAGTCAAGGGGGTGTAAAGCGGCATAAACACAGCCGTGAAAAGCAGCTAAACCCCATTATAAAAATAAATTACTTTTCAAAACCCGTGAAACAAAGACAGTGAAAGAGAGAGAAATTCTTACAAAATTCGTTCAGGGGCTGTGATGCAACCTGGATTGACCATATCTAGACCCACAGCTGATTGAGACATAAGGGTGGACACTCTTGGGGCTGAGAGGTTCGGTGAGGTTGGGTGAGCCAACGCAGACCCTTTCAAGTAATACTGCATGGTACCCATCCCATGGGTCCCAAATCTCCAGGTTCAAGGGCATCTTCCTACGTCGAAAACAGGCATGAGAAACCCAGAAGATGGTACACCGTGTGATCAGGAAAGGTTTCTAAAACGCACCTCATTTCTCATCTCCTTTGCTCGGGTTCGCCATTCCAGCCGATTTACTAGCCATCTCCCTCCTTGGAGAATCAGCACCTTTAACCTCCTGTTCCGTACAGGTTGCAATTTGTCCTGAGGATGAACGGGAAGAGGGGGAACCAATGAGAGACTAGCTCTAGGTGTTGGGACAGGCACAGGTCACTCTATTTTCCCATCAGGAAGAAGAATTAAGCACAAGCTCAGCCTGCCCCCCAGAACCAGAAGAGGGCCTGAAGCAATCCTGCGCTTTTGCGGCCAGCTCCCAAAAAAGCGAGTTGAAAAATGGAGCTCAGGGGCACTGCAATTCACAAACCTGCACAGTTTTAAATGATACCTCTCGTCCACAAATATATTAAGGGAAGGCAACGAAGAGGCTTTGAAAGCAAGGCAGAATTGCAGGAAACAGATTTCAGGAGGTAGATTCGAATCGCCTTGAAAGCACATGAAAAGCGGCAAAACGTGGACAATGATGCCCTTGGCCAAAAAGGGCGTATGCGTTTTTTCCTGAATATATTCAGGAAAAAACGCATACGCCCTTTTTGGCCAACCAAGCAACCTGGAAAGGCCAATCAGCGCTCCAAAGAAGTCTCGCTTCCCAGCGGGCAAAAGGGCCATGCGGAAAAAAGTGTCCAAACCAGAAATGCAGGACCGGCCATGGAGAAATGGGAGCCTTGCTACGCTGATGGGTGGGATGTAAATTGCCAACAGCCACTCTGGAGAAGTGTACGGTGTGTCCTGAAACATCTAAAAAACACAGCTTGGAGAGCATAGGGCACTTCCACTCATGGGCGTATAAATTGGGAAAACTAAAAATCAGCAAGACACAGGCACCCCAAAGTTTAGGGCTGCTCTGTGGACAAGAACCCCCACTTCATTACACCTTAAATATCCTAGGAAAGAGAAAAATGGATAAAGAAGTTGTGGTCCTCATGTACAATGGAATATCACTCAGCCATGAAATCCACGTCATAAGGCTAGTAGCAGCACGATGAGTGGATTTAGGTACGACGATTCTAAGTGAAATAAGTCACACAGAAAAAGACACTTATCATAAGATATCACTTAGAGAGGGAATGTAAAAACCGCTACACTTGAACTGAATTGCAAAACAGAACAGAGTCCCACGTTTAGGAAACACACTATGGCTGCTGAACGGGAAAGGTGAGGTGGGGTGATGCCTAAAACAAGGGTTTCAAATTAGCTCCGATACCGTTCCATAAACCCAATATGTAAGAGACAAGACCTATTCCTTTTTCAGTGAACTGGACTCAACACCCCCTATTCACCGCACAAGAATATATCTGACTAGTAAGAATCTTCAAACCTATATATTGATATCTCTCTGTAAGTGAGTCAAGGGGGTGTAAAGCGGCATAAACACAGCCGTGAAAAGCAGCTAAACCCCATTATAAAAATAAATTACTTTTCAAAACCCGTGAAACAAAGACAGTGAAAGAGAGAGAAATTCTTACAAAATTCGTTCAGGGGCTGTGATGCAACCTGGATTGACCATATCTAGACCCACAGCTGATTGAGACATAAGGGTGGACACTCTTGGGGCTGAGAGGTTCGGTGAGGTTGGGTGAGCCAACGCAGACCCTTTCAAGTAATACTGCATGGTACCCATCCCATGGGTCCCAAATCTCCAGGTTCAAGGGCATCTTCCTACGTCGAAAACAGGCATGAGAAACCCAGAAGATGGTACACCGTGTGATCGGGAAAGGTTTCTAAAACGCACCTCATTTCTCATCTCCTTTGCTCGGGTTCGCCATTCCAGCCGATTTACTAGCCATCTCCCTCCTTGGAGAATCAGCACCTTTAACCTCCTGTTCCGTACAGGTTGCAATTTGTCCTGAGGATGAACGGGAAGAGGGGGAACCAATGAGAGACTAGCTCTAGGTGTTGGGACAGGCACAGGTCACTCTATTTTCCCATCAGGAAGAAGAATTAAGCACAAGCTCAGCCTGCCCCCCAGAACCAGAAGAGGGCCTGAAGCAATCCTGCGCTTTTGCGGCCAGCTCCCAAAAAAGCGAGTTGAAAAATGGAGCTCAGGGGCACTGCAATTCACAAACCTGCAGAGTTTTAAATGATACCTCTCGTCCACAAATATATTAAGGGAAGGCAACGAAGAGGCTTTGAAAGCAAGGCAGAATTGCAGGAAACAGATTTCAGGAGGTAGATTCGAATCGCCTTGAAAGCACATGAAAAGTGGCAAAACGTGGACAATGATGCCCTTGGCCAAAAAGGGCGTATGCGTTTTTTCCTGAATATATTCAGGAAAAAACGCATACGCCCTTTTTGGCCAACCAAGCAACCTGGAAAGGCCAATCAGCGCTCCAAAGAAGTCTCGCTTCCCAGCGGGCAAAAGGGCCATGCGGAAAAAAGTGTCCAAACCAGAAATGCAGGACCGGCCATGGAGAAATGGGAGCCTTGCTACGCTGATGGGTGGGATGTAAATTGCCAACAGCCACTCTGGAGAAGTGTACGGTGTGTTCTGAAACATCTAAAAAACACAGCTTGGAGAGCATAGGGCACTTCCACTCATGGGCGTATAAATTGGGAAAACTAAAAATCAGCAAGACACAGGCACCCCAAAGTTTAGGGCTGCTCTGTGGACAAGAACCCCCACTTCATTACACCTTAAATATCCTAGGAAAGAGAAAAATGGATAAAGAAGTTGTGGTCCTCATGTACAATGGAATATCACTCAGCCATGAAATCCACGTCATAAGGCTAGTAGCAGCACGATGAGTGGATTTAGGTACGACGATTCTAAGTGAAATAAGTCACACAGAAAAAGACACTTATCATAAGATATCACTTAGAGAGGGAATGTAAAAACCGCTACACTTGAACTGAATTGCAAAACAGAACAGAGTCCCACGTTTAGGAAACACACTATGGCTGCTGAACGGGAAAGGTGAGGTGGGGTGATGCCTAAAACAAGGGTTTCAAATTAGCTCCGATACCGTTCCATAAACCCAATATGTAAGAGACAAGACCTATTCCTTTTTCAGTGAACTGGACTCAACACCCCCTATTCACCGCACAAGAATATATCTGACTAGTAAGAATCTTCAAACCTATATATTGATATCTCTCTGTAAGTGAGTCAAGGGGGTGTAAAGCGGCATAAACACAGCCGTGAAAAGCAGCTAAACCCCATTATAAAAATAAATTACTTTTCAAAACCCGTGAAACAAAGACAGTGAAAGAGAGAGAAATTCTTACAAAATTCGTTCAGGGGCTGTGATGCAACCTGGATTGACCATATCTAGACCCACAGCTGATTGAGACATAAGGGTGGACACTCTTGGGGCTGAGAGGTTCGGTGAGGTTGGGTGAGCCAACGCAGACCCTTTCAAGTAATACTGCATGGTACCCATCCCATGGGTCCCAAATCTCCAGGTTCAAGGGCATCTTCCTACGTCGAAAACAGGCATGAGAAACCCAGAAGATGGTACACCGTGTGATCGGGAAAGGTTTCTAAAACGCACCTCATTTCTCATCTCCTTTGCTCGGGTTCGCCATTCCAGCCGATTTACTAGCCATCTCCCTCCTTGGAGAATCAGCACCTTTAACCTCCTGTTCCGTACAGGTTGCAATTTGTCCTGAGGATGAACGGGAAGAGGGGGAACCAATGAGAGACTAGCTCTAGGTGTTGGGACAGGCACAGGTCACTCTATTTTCCCATCAGGAAGAAGAATTAAGCACAAGCTCAGCCTGCCCCCCAGAACCAGAAGAGGGCCTGAAGCAATCCTGCGCTTTTGCGGCCAGCTCCCAAAAAAGCGAGTTGAAAAATGGAGCTCAGGGGCACTGCAATTCACAAACCTGCAGAGTTTTAAATGATACCTCTCGTCCACAAATATATTAAGGGAAGGCAACGAAGAGGCTTTGAAAGCAAGGCAGAATTGCAGGAAACAGATTTCAGGAGGTAGATTCGAATCGCCTTGAAAGCACATGAAAAGTGGCAAAACGTGGACAATGATGCCCTTGGCCAAAAAGGGCGTATGCGTTTTTTCCTGAATATATTCAGGAAAAAACGCATACGCCCTTTTTGGCCAACCAAGCAACCTGGAAAGGCCAATCAGCGCTCCAAAGAAGTCTTGCTTCCCAGCGGGCAAAAGGGCCATGCGGAAAAAAGTGTCCAAACCAGAAATGCAGGACCGGCCATGGAGAAATGGGAGCCTTGCTACGCTGATGGGTGGGATGTAAATTGCCAACAGCCACTCTGGAGAAGTGTACGGTGTGTTCTGAAACATCTAAAAAACACAGCTTGGAGAGCATAGGGCACTTCCACTCATGGGCGTATAAATTGGGAAAACTAAAAATCAGCAAGACACAGGCACCCCAAAGTTTAGGGCTGCTCTGTGGACAAGAACCCCCACTTCATTACACCTTAAATATCCTAGGAAAGAGAAAAATGGATAAAGAAGTTGTGGTCCTCATGTACAATGGAATATCACTCAGCCATGAAATCCACGTCATAAGGCTAGTAGCAGCACGATGAGTGGATTTAGGTACGACGATTCTAAGTGAAATAAGTCACACAGAAAAAGACACTTATCATAAGATATCACTTCTAGAGGGAATGTAAAAACCGCTACACTTGAACTGAATTGCAAAACAGAACAGAGTCCCACGTTTAGGAAACACACTATGGCTGCTGAACGGGAAAGGTGAGGTGGGGTGATGCATAAAACAAGGGTTTCAAATTAGCTCCGATACCGTTCCATAAACCCAATATGTAAGAGACAAGACCTATTCCTTTTTCAGTGAACTGGACTCAACACCCCCTGTTCACCGCACAAGAATATATCTGACTAGTAAGAATCTTCAAACCTATGTATTGATATCTCTCTGTAAGTGAGTCAAGGGGGTGTAAAGCGGCATAAACACAGCCGTGAAAAGCAGCTAAACCCCATTATAAAAATAAATTACTTTTCAAAAACCGTGAAACAAAGACAGTGAAAGAGAGAGAAATTCTTACAAAATTCGTTCAGGGGCTGTGATGCAACCTGGATTGACCATATCTAGACCCACAGCTGATTGAGACATAAGGGTGGACACTCTTGGGGCTGAGAGGTTCGGTGAGGTTGGGTGAGCCAACGCAGACCCTTTCAAGTAATACTGCATGGAACCCATCCCATGGGTCCCAAATCTCCAGGTTCAAAGGCATCTTCCTACGTCGAAAACAGGCATGAGAAACCCAGAAGATGGTACACGGTGTGATCGGGAAAGGTTTCTAAAACGCACCTCATTTCTCATCTCCTTTGCTCGGGTTCGCCATTCCAGCCGATTTACTAGCCATCTCCCTCCTTGGAGAATCAGCACCTTTAACCTCCTGTTCCGTACAGGTTGCAATTTGTCCTGAGGATGAACGGGAAGAGGGGGAACCAATGAGAGACTAGCTCTAGGTGTTGGGACAGGCACAGGTCACTCTATTTTCCCATCAGGAAGAAGAATTAAGCACAAGCTCAGCCTGCCCCCCAGAACCAGAAGAGGGCCTGAAGCAATCCTGCGCTTTTGCGGCCAGCTCCCAAAAAAGCGAGTTGAAAAATGGAGCTCAGGGGCACTGCAATTCACAAACCTGCAGAGTTTTAAATGATACCTCTCGTCCACAAATATATTAAGGGAAGGCAACGAAGAGGCTTTGAAAGCAAGGCAGAATTGCAGGAAACAGATTTCAGGAGGTAGATTCGAATCGCCTTGAAAGCACATGAAAAGCGGCAAAACGTGGACAATGATGCCCTTGGCCAAAAAGGGCGTATGCGTTTTTTCCTGAATATATTCAGGAAAAAACGCATACGCCCTTTTTGGCCAACCAAGCAACCTGGAAAGGCCAATCAGCGCTCCAAAGAAGTCTCGCTTCCCAGCGGGCAAAAGGGCCATGCGGAAAAAAGTGTCCAAACCAGAAATGCAGGACCGGCCATGGAGAAATGGGAGCCTTGCTACGCTGATGGGTGGGATGTAAATTGCCAACAGCCACTCTGGAGAAGTGTACGGTGTGTTCTGAAACATCTAAAAAACACAGCTTGGAGAGCATAGGGCACTTCCACTCATGGGCGTATAAATTGGGAAAACTAAAAATCAGCAAGACACAGGCACCCCAAAGTTTAGGGCTGCTCTGTGGACAAGAACCCCCACTTCATTACACCTTAAATATCCTAGGAAAGAGAAAAATGGATAAAGAAGTTGTGGTCCTCATGTACAATGGAATATCACTCAGCCATGAAATGCACGTCATAAGGCTAGTAGCAGCACGATGAGTGGATTTAGGTACGACGATTCTAAGTGAAATAAGTCACACAGAAAAAGACACTTATCATAAGATATCACTTAGAGAGGGAATGTAAAAACCGCTACACTTGAACTGAATTGCAAAACAGAACAGAGTCCCACGTTTAGGAAACACACTATGGCTGCTGAACGGGAAAGGTGAGGTGGGGTGATGCCTAAAACAAGGGTTTCAAATTAGCTCAGATACCGTTCCATAAACCCAATATGTAAGAGACAAGACCTATTCTTTTTTCAGTGAACTGGACTCAACACCCCCTATTCACCGCACAAGAATATATCTGACTAGTAAGAATCTTCAAACCTATATATTGATATCTCTCTGTAAGTGAGTCAAGGGGGTGTAAAGCGGCATAAACACAGCCGTGAAAAGCAGCTAAACCCCATTATAAAAATAAATTACTTTTCAAAACCCGTGAAACAAAGACAGTGAAAGAGAGAGAAATTCTTACAAAATTCGTTCAGGGGCTGTGATGCAACCTGGATTGACCATATCTAGACCCACAGCTGATTGAGACATAAGGGTGGACACTCTTGGGGCTGAGAGGTTCGGTGAGGTTGGGTGAGCCAACGCAGACCCTTTCAAGTAATACTGCATGGTACCCATCCCATGGGTCCCAAATCTCCAGGTTCAAGGGCATCTTCCTACGTCGAAAACAGGCATGAGAAACCCAGAAGATGGTACACCGTGTGATCGGGAAAGGTTTCTAAAACGCACCTCATTTCTCATCTCCTTTGCTCGGGTTCGCCATTCCAGCCGATTTACTAGCCATCTCCCTCCTTGGAGAATCAGCACCTTTAACCTCCTGTTCCGTACAGGTTGCAATTTGTCCTGAGGATGAACGGGAAGAGGGGGAACCAATGAGAGACTAGCTCTAGGTGTTGGGACAGGCACAGGTCACTCTATTTTCCCATCAGGAAGAAGAATTAAGCACAAGCTCAGCCTGCCCCCCAGAACCAGAAGAGGGCCTGAAGCAATCCTGCGCTTTTGCGGCCAGCTCCCAAAAAAGCGAGTTGAAAAATGGAGCTCAGGGGCACTGCAATTCACAAACCTGCAGAGTTTTAAATGATACCTCTCGTCCACAAATATATTAAGGGAAGGCAACGAAGAGGCTTTGAAAGCAAGGCAGAATTGCAGGAAACAGATTTCAGGAGGTAGATTCGAATCGCCTTGAAAGCACATGAAAAGTGGCAAAACGTGGACAATGATGCCCTTGGCCAAAAAGGGCGTATGCGTTTTTTCCTGAATATATTCAGGAAAAAACGCATACGCCCTTTTTGGCCAACCAAGCAACCTGGAAAGGCCAATCAGCGCTCCAAAGAAGTCTCGCTTCCCAGCGGGCAAAAGGGCCATGCGGAAAAAAGTGTCCAAACCAGAAATGCAGGACCGGCCATGGAGAAATGGGAGCCTTGCTACGCTGATGGGTGGGATGTAAATTGCCAACAGCCACTCTGGAGAAGTGTACGGTGTGTTCTGAAACATCTAAAAAACACAGCTTGGAGAGCATAGGGCACTTCCACTCATGGGCGTATAAATTGGGAAAACTAAAAATCAGCAAGACACAGGCACCCCAAAGTTTAGGGCTGCTCTGTGGACAAGAACCCCCACTTCATTACACCTTCAATATCCTAGGAAAGAGAAAAATGGATAAAGAAGTTGTGGTCCTCATGTACAATGGAATATCACTCAGCCATGAAATCAACGTCATAAGGCTAGTAGCAGCACGATGAGTGGATTTAGGTACGACGATTCTAAGTGAAATAAGTCACACAGAAAAAGACACTTATCATAAGATATCACTTCTAGAGGGAATGTAAAAACCGCTACACTTGAACTGAATTGCAAAACAGAACAGAGTCCCACGTTTAGGAAACACACTATGGCTGCTGAACGGGAAAGGTGAGGTGGGGTGATGCCTAAAACAAGGGTTTCAAATTAGCTCAGATACCGTTCCATAAACCCAATATGTAAGAGACAAGACCTATTCCTTTTTCAGTGAACTGGACTCAACACCCCCTATTCACCGCACAAGAATATATCTGACTAGTAAGAATCTTCAAACCTATATATTGATATCTCTCTGTAAGTGAGTCAAGGGGGTGTAAAGCGGCATAAACACAGCCGTGAAAAGCAGCTAAACCCCATTATAAAAATAAATTACTTTTCAAAACCCGTGAAACAAAGACAGTGAAAGAGAGAGAAATTCTTACAAAATTCGTTCAGGGGCTGTGATGCAACCTGGATTGACCATATCTAGACCCACAGCTGATTGAGACATAAGGGTGGACACTCTTGGGGCTGAGAGGTTCGGTGAGGTTGGGTGAGCCAACGCAGACCCTTTCAAGTAATACTGCATGGTACCCATCCCATGGGTCCCAAATCTCCAGGTTCAAGGGCATCTTCCTACGTCGAAAACAGGCATGAGAAACCCAGAAGATGGTACACCGTGTGATCGGGAAAGGTTTCTAAAACGCACCTCATTTCTCATCTCCTTTGCTCGGGTTCGCCATTCCAGCCGATTTACTAGCCATCTCCCTCCTTGGAGAATCAGCACCTTTAACCTCCTGTTCCGTACAGGTTGCAATTTGTCCTGAGGATGAACGGGAAGAGGGGGAACCAATGAGAGACTAGCTCTAGGTGTTGGGACAGGCACAGGTCACTCTATTTTCCCATCAGGAAGAAGAATTAAGCACAAGCTCAGCCTGCCCCCCAGAACCAGAAGAGGGCCTGAAGCAATCCTGCGCTTTTGCGGCCAGCTCCCAAAAAAGCGAGTTGAAAAATGGAGCTCAGGGGCACTGCAATTCACAAACCTGCAGAGTTTTAAATGATACCTCTCGTCCACAAATATATTAAGGGAAGGCAACGAAGAGGCTTTGAAAGCAAGGCAGAATTGCAGGAAACAGATTTCAGGAGGTAGATTCGAATCGCCTTGAAAGCACATGAAAAGCGGCAAAACGTGGACAATGATGCCCTTGGCCAAAAAGGGCGTATGCGTTTTTTCCTGAATATATTCAGGAAAAAACGCATACGCCCTTTTTGGCCAACCAAGCAACCTGGAAAGGCCAATCAGCGCTCCAAAGAAGTCTCGCTTCCCAGCGGGCAAAAGGGCCATGCGGAAAAAAGTGTCCAAACCAGAAATGAAGGACCGGCCATGGAGAAATGGGAGCCTTGCTACGCTGATGGGTGGGATGTAAATTGCCAACAGCCACTCTGGAGAAGTGTACGGTGTGTTCTGAAACATCTAAAAAACACAGCTTGGAGAGCATAGGGCACTTCCACTCATGGGCGTATAAATTGGGAAAACTAAAAATCAGCAAGACACAGGCACCCCAAAGTTTAGGGCTGCTCTGTGGACAAGAACCCCCACTTCATTACACCTTAAATATCCTAGGAAAGAGAAAAATGGATAAAGAAGTTGTGGTCCTCATGTACAATGGAATATCACTCAGCCATGAAATCAACGTCATAAGGCTAGTAGCAGCACGATGAGTGGATTTAGGTACGACGATTCTAAGTGAAATAAGTCACACAGAAAAAGACACTTATCATAAGATATCACTTCTAGAGGGAATGTAAAAACCGCTACACTTGAACTGAATTGCAAAACAGAACAGAGTCCCACGTTTAGGAAACACACTATGGCTGCTGAACGGGAAAGGTGAGGTGGGGTGATGCATAAAACAAGGGTTTCAAATTAGCTCCGATACCGTTCCATAAACCCAATATGTAAGAGACAAGACCTATTCCTTTTTCAGTGAACTGGACTCAACACCCCCTGTTCACCGCACAAGAATATATCTGACTAGTAAGAATCTTCAAACCTATGTATTGATATCTCTCTGTAAGTGAGTCAAGGGGGTGTAAAGCGGCATAAACACAGCCGTGAAAAGCAGCTAAACCCCATTATAAAAATAAATTACTTTTCAAAAACCGTGAAACAAAGACAGTGAAAGAGAGAGAAATTCTTACAAAATTCGTTCAGGGGCTGTGATGCAACCTGGATTGACCATATCTAGACCCACAGCTGATTGAGACATAAGGGTGGACACTCTTGGGGCTGAGAGGTTCGGTGAGGTTGGGTGAGCCAACGCAGACCCTTTCAAGTAATACTGCATGGAACCCATCCCATGGGTCCCAAATCTCCAGGTTCAAAGGCATCTTCCTACGTCGAAAACAGGCATGAGAAACCCAGAAGATGGTACACGGTGTGATCGGGAAAGGTTTCTAAAACGCACCTCATTTCTCATCTCCTTTGCTCGGGTTCGCCATTCCAGCCGATTTACTAGCCATCTCCCTCCTTGGAGAATCAGCACCTTTAACCTCCTGTTCCGTACAGGTTGCAATTTGTCCTGAGGATGAACGGGAAGAGGGGGAACCAATGAGAGACTAGCTCTAGGTGTTGGGACAGGCACAGGTCACTCTATTTTCCCATCAGGAAGAAGAATTAAGCACAAGCTCAGCCTGCCCCCCAGAACCAGAAGAGGGCCTGAAGCAATCCTGCGCTTTTGCGGCCAGCTCCCAAAAAAGCGAGTTGAAAAATGGAGCTCAGGGGCACTGCAATTCACAAACCTGCAGAGTTTTAAATGATACCTCTCGTCCACAAATATATTAAGGGAAGGCAACGAAGAGGCTTTGAAAGCAAGGCAGAATTGCAGGAAACAGATTTCAGGAGGTAGATTCGAATCGCCTTGAAAGCACATGAAAAGCGGCAAAACGTGGACAATGATGCCCTTGGCCAAAAAGGGCGTATGCGTTTTTTCCTGAATATATTCAGGAAAAAACGCATACGCCCTTTTTGGCCAACCAAGCAACCTGGAAAGGCCAATCAGCGCTCCAAAGAAGTCTCGCTTCCCAGCGGGCAAAAGGGCCATGCGGAAAAAAGTGTCCAAACCAGAAATGCAGGACCGGCCATGGAGAAATGGGAGCCTTGCTACGCTGATGGGTGGGATGTAAATTGCCAACAGCCACTCTGGAGAAGTGTACGGTGTGTTCTGAAACATCTAAAAAACACAGCTTGGAGAGCATAGGGCACTTCCACTCATGGGCGTATAAATTGGGAAAACTAAAAATCAGCAAGACACAGGCACCCCAAAGTTTAGGGCTGCTCTGTGGACAAGAACCCCCACTTCATTACACCTTAAATATCCTAGGAAAGAGAAAAATGGATAAAGAAGTTGTGGTCCTCATGTACAATGGAATATCACTCAGCCATGAAATGCACGTCATAAGGCTAGTAGCAGCACGATGAGTGGATTTAGGTACGACGATTCTAAGTGAAATAAGTCACACAGAAAAAGACACTTATCATAAGATATCACTTAGAGAGGGAATGTAAAAACCGCTACACTTGAACTGAATTGCAAAACAGAACAGAGTCCCACGTTTAGGAAACACACTATGGCTGCTGAACGGGAAAGGTGAGGTGGGGTGATGCCTAAAACAAGGGTTTCAAATTAGCTCAGATACCGTTCCATAAACCCAATATGTAAGAGACAAGACCTATTCTTTTTTCAGTGAACTGGACTCAACACCCCCTATTCACCGCACAAGAATATATCTGACTAGTAAGAATCTTCAAACCTATATATTGATATCTCTCTGTAAGTGAGTCAAGGGGGTGTAAAGCGGCATAAACACAGCCGTGAAAAGCAGCTAAACCCCATTATAAAAATAAATTACTTTTCAAAACCCGTGAAACAAAGACAGTGAAAGAGAGAGAAATTCTTACAAAATTCGTTCAGGGGCTGTGATGCAACCTGGATTGACCATATCTAGACCCACAGCTGATTGAGACATAAGGGTGGACACTCTTGGGGCTGAGAGGTTCGGTGAGGTTGGGTGAGCCAACGCAGACCCTTTCAAGTAATACTGCATGGTACCCATCCCATGGGTCCCAAATCTCCAGGTTCAAGGGCATCTTCCTACGTCGAAAACAGGCATGAGAAACCCAGAAGATGGTACACCGTGTGATCGGGAAAGGTTTCTAAAACGCACCTCATTTCTCATCTCCTTTGCTCGGGTTCGCCATTCCAGCCGATTTACTAGCCATCTCCCTCCTTGGAGAATCAGCACCTTTAACCTCCTGTTCCGTACAGGTTGCAATTTGTCCTGAGGATGAACGGGAAGAGGGGGAACCAATGAGAGACTAGCTCTAGGTGTTGGGACAGGCACAGGTCACTCTATTTTCCCATCAGGAAGAAGAATTAAGCACAAGCTCAGCCTGCCCCCCAGAACCAGAAGAGGGCCTGAAGCAATCCTGCGCTTTTGCGGCCAGCTCCCAAAAAAGCGAGTTGAAAAATGGAGCTCAGGGGCACTGCAATTCACAAACCTGCAGAGTTTTAAATGATACCTCTCGTCCACAAATATATTAAGGGAAGGCAACGAAGAGGCTTTGAAAGCAAGGCAGAATTGCAGGAAACAGATTTCAGGAGGTAGATTCGAATCGCCTTGAAAGCACATGAAAAGTGGCAAAACGTGGACAATGATGCCCTTGGCCAAAAAGGGCGTATGCGTTTTTTCCTGAATATATTCAGGAAAAAACGCATACGCCCTTTTTGGCCAACCAAGCAACCTGGAAAGGCCAATCAGCGCTCCAAAGAAGTCTCGCTTCCCAGCGGGCAAAAGGGCCATGCGGAAAAAAGTGTCCAAACCAGAAATGCAGGACCGGCCATGGAGAAATGGGAGCCTTGCTACGCTGATGGGTGGGATGTAAATTGCCAACAGCCACTCTGGAGAAGTGTACGGTGTGTTCTGAAACATCTAAAAAACACAGCTTGGAGAGCATAGGGCACTTCCACTCATGGGCGTATAAATTGGGAAAACTAAAAATCAGCAAGACACAGGCACCCCAAAGTTTAGGGCTGCTCTGTGGACAAGAACCCCCACTTCATTACACCTTCAATATCCTAGGAAAGAGAAAAATGGATAAAGAAGTTGTGGTCCTCATGTACAATGGAATATCACTCAGCCATGAAATCAACGTCATAAGGCTAGTAGCAGCACGATGAGTGGATTTAGGTACGACGATTCTAAGTGAAATAAGTCACACAGAAAAAGACACTTATCATAAGATATCACTTAGAGAGGGAATGTAAAAACCGCTACACTTGAACTGAATTGCAAAACAGAACAGAGTCCCACGTTTAGGAAACACACTATGGCTGCTGAACGGGAAAGGTGAGGTGGGGTGATGCCTAAAACAAGGGTTTCAAATTAGCTCAGATACCGTTCCATAAACCCAATATGTAAGAGACAAGACCTATTCCTTTTTCAGTGAACTGGACTCAACACCCCCTATTCACCGCACAAGAATATATCTGACTAGTAAGAATCTTCAAACCTATATATTGATATCTCTCTGTAAGTGAGTCAAGGGGGTGTAAAGCGGCATAAACACAGCCGTGAAAAGCAGCTAAACCCCATTATAAAAATAAATTACTTTTCAAAACCCGTGAAACAAAGACAGTGAAAGAGAGAGAAATTCTTACAAAATTCGTTCAGGGGCTGTGATGCAACCTGGATTGACCATATCTAGACCCACAGCTGATTGAGACATAAGGGTGGACACTCTTGGGGCTGAGAGGTTCGGTGAGGTTGGGTGAGCCAACGCAGACCCTTTCAAGTAATACTGCATGGTACCCATCCCATGGGTCCCAAATCTCCAGGTTCAAGGGCATCTTCCTACGTCGAAAACAGGCATGAGAAACCCAGAAGATGGTACACCGTGTGATCGGGAAAGGTTTCTAAAACGCACCTCATTTCTCATCTCCTTTGCTCGGGTTCGCCATTCCAGCCGATTTACTAGCCATCTCCCTCCTTGGAGAATCAGCACCTTTAACCTCCTGTTCCGTACAGGTTGCAATTTGTCCTGAGGATGAACGGGAAGAGGGGGAACCAATGAGAGACTAGCTCTAGGTGTTGGGACAGGCACAGGTCACTCTATTTTCCCATCAGGAAGAAGAATTAAGCACAAGCTCAGCCTGCCCCCCAGAACCAGAAGAGGGCCTGAAGCAATCCTGCGCTTTTGCGGCCAGCTCCCAAAAAAGCGAGTTGAAAAATGGAGCTCAGGGGCACTGCAATTCACAAACCTGCAGAGTTTTAAATGATACCTCTCGTCCACAAATATATTAAGGGAAGGCAACGAAGAGGCTTTGAAAGCAAGGCAGAATTGCAGGAAACAGATTTCAGGAGGTAGATTCGAATCGCCTTGAAAGCACATGAAAAGCGGCAAAACGTGGACAATGATGCCCTTGGCCAAAAAGGGCGTATGCGTTTTTTCCTGAATATATTCAGGAAAAAACGCATACGCCCTTTTTGGCCAACCAAGCAACCTGGAAAGGCCAATCAGCGCTCCAAAGAAGTCTCGCTTCCCAGCGGGCAAAAGGGCCATGCGGAAAAAAGTGTCCAAACCAGAAATGAAGGACCGGCCATGGAGAAATGGGAGCCTTGCTACGCTGATGGGTGGGATGTAAATTGCCAACAGCCACTCTGGAGAAGTGTACGGTGTGTTCTGAAACATCTAAAAAACACAGCTTGGAGAGCATAGGGCACTTCCACTCATGGGCGTATAAATTGGGAAAACTAAAAATCAGCAAGACACAGGCACCCCAAAGTTTAGGGCTGCTCTGTGGACAAGAACCCCCACTTCATTACACCTTAAATATCCTAGGAAAGAGAAAAATGGATAAAGAAGTTGTGGTCCTCATGTACAATGGAATATCACTCAGCCATGAAATCAACGTCATAAGGCTAGTAGCAGCACGATGAGTGGATTTAGGTACGATGATTCTAAGTGAAATAAGTCACACAGAAAAAGACACTTATCATAAGATATCACTTAGAGAGGGAATGTAAAAACCGCTACACTTGAACTGAATTGCAAAACAGAACAGAGTCCCACGTTTAGGAAACACACTATGGCTGCTGAACGGGAAAGGTGAGGTGGGGTGATGCCTAAAACAAGGGTTTCAAATTAGCTCAGATACCGTTCCATAAACCCAATATGTAAGAGACAAGACCTATTCCTTTTTCAGTGAACTGGACTCAACACCCCCTATTCACCGCACAAGATTATATCTGACTAGTAAGAATCTTCAAACCTATATATTGATATCTCTCTGTAAGTGAGTCAAGGGGGTGTAAAGCGGCATAAACACAGCCGTGAAAAGCAGCTAAACCCCATTATAAAAATAAATTACTTTTCAAAACCCGTGAAACAAAGACAGTGAAAGAGAGAGAAATTCTTACAAAATTCGTTCAGGGGCTGTGATGCAACCTGGATTGACCATATCTAGACCCACAGCTGATTGAGACATAAGGGTGGACACTCTTGGGGCTGAGAGGTTCGGTGAGGTTGGGTGAGCCAACGCAGACCCTTTCAAGTAATACTGCATGGTACCCATCCCATGGGTCCCAAATCTCCAGGTTCAAGGGCATCTTCCTACGTCGAAAACAGGCATGAGAAACCCAGAAGATGGTACACCGTGTGATCGGGAAAGGTTTCTAAAACGCACCTCATTTCTCATCTCCTTTGCTCGGGTTCGCCATTCCAGCCGATTTACTAGCCATCTCCCTCCTTGGAGAATCAGCACCTTTAACCTCCTGTTCCGTACAGGTTGCAATTTGTCCTGAGGATGAACGGGAAGAGGGGGAACCAATGAGAGACTAGCTCTAGGTGTTGGGACAGGCACAGGTCACTCTATTTTCCCATCAGGAAGAAGAATTAAGCACAAGCTCAGCCTGCCCCCCAGAACCAGAAGAGGGCCTGAAGCAATCCTGCGCTTTTGCGGCCAGCTCCCAAAAAAGCGAGTTGAAAAATGGAGCTCAGGGGCACTGCAATTCACAAACCTGCAGAGTTTTAAATGATACCTCTCGTCCACAAATATATTAAGGGAAGGCAACGAAGAGGCTTTGAAAGCAAGGCAGAATTGCAGGAAACAGATTTCAGGAGGTAGATTCGAATCGCCTTGAAAGCACATGAAAAGCGGCAAAACGTGGACAATGATGCCCTTGGCCAAAAAGGGCGTATGCGTTTTTTCCTGAATATATTCAGGAAAAAACGCATACGCCCTTTTTGGCCAACCAAGCAACCTGGAAAGGCCAATCAGCGCTCCAAAGAAGTCTCGCTTCCCAGCGGGCAAAAGGGCCATGCGGAAAAAAGTGTCCAAACCAGAAATGAAGGACCGGCCATGGAGAAATGGGAGCCTTGCTACGCTGATGGGTGGGATGTAAATTGCCAACAGCCACTCTGGAGAAGTGTACGGTGTGTTCTGAAACATCTAAAAAACACAGCTTGGAGAGCATAGGGCACTTCCACTCATGGGCGTATAAATTGGGAAAACTAAAAATCAGCAAGACACAGGCACCCCAAAGTTTAGGGCTGCTCTGTGGACAAGAACCCCCACTTCATTACACCTTAAATATCCTAGGAAAGAGAAAAATGGATAAAGAAGTTGTGGTCCTCATGTACAATGGAATATCACTCAGCCATGAAATCAACGTCATAAGGCTAGTAGCAGCACGATGAGTGGATTTAGGTACGACGATTCTAAGTGAAATAAGTCACACAGAAAAAGACACTTATCATAAGATATCACTTAGAGAGGGAATGTAAAAACCGCTACACTTGAACTGAATTGCAAAACAGAACAGAGTCCCACGTTTAGGAAACACACTATGGCTGCTGAACGGGAAAGGTGAGGTGGGGTGATGCCTAAAACAAGGGTTTCAAATTAGCTCAGATACCGTTCCATAAACCCAATATGTAAGAGACAAGACCTATTCCTTTTTCAGTGAACTGGACTCAACACCCCCTATTCACCGCACAAGAATATATCTGACTAGTAAGAATCTTCAAACCTATATATTGATATCTCTCTGTAAGTGAGTCAAGGGGGTGTAAAGCGGCATAAACACAGCCGTGAAAAGCAGCTAAACCCCATTATAAAAATAAATTACTTTTCAAAACCCGTGAAACAAAGACAGTGAAAGAGAGAGAAATTCTTACAAAATTCGTTCAGGGGCTGTGATGCAACCTGGATTGACCATATCTAGACCCACAGCTGATTGAGACATAAGGGTGGACACTCTTGGGGCTGAGAGGTTCGGTGAGGTTGGGTGAGCCAACGCAGACCCTTTCAAGTAATACTGCATGGTACCCATCCCATGGGTCCCAAATCTCCAGGTTCAAGGGCATCTTCCTACGTCGAAAACAGGCATGAGAAACCCAGAAGATGGTACACCGTGTGATCGGGAAAGGTTTCTAAAACGCACCTCATTTCTCATCTCCTTTGCTCGGGTTCGCCATTCCAGCCGATTTACTAGCCATCTCCCTCCTTGGAGAATCAGCACCTTTAACCTCCTGTTCCGTACAGGTTGCAATTTGTCCTGAGGATGAACGGGAAGAGGGGGAACCAATGAGAGACTAGCTCTAGGTGTTGGGACAGGCACAGGTCACTCTATTTTCCCATCAGGAAGAAGAATTAAGCACAAGCTCAGCCTGCCCCCCAGAACCAGAAGAGGGCCTGAAGCAATCCTGCGCTTTTGCGGCCAGCTCCCAAAAAAGCGAGTTGAAAAATGGAGCTCAGGGGCACTGCAATTCACAAACCTGCAGAGTTTTAAATGATACCTCTCGTCCACAAATATATTAAGGGAAGGCAACGAAGAGGCTTTGAAAGCAAGGCAGAATTGCAGGAAACAGATTTCAGGAGGTAGATTCGAATCGCCTTGAAAGCACATGAAAAGCGGCAAAACGTGGACAATGATGCCCTTGGCCAAAAAGGGCGTATGCGTTTTTTCCTGAATATATTCAGGAAAAAACGCATACGCCCTTTTTGGCCAACCAAGCAACCTGGAAAGGCCAATCAGCGCTCCAAAGAAGTCTCGCTTCCCAGCGGGCAAAAGGGCCATGCGGAAAAAAGTGTCCAAACCAGAAATGAAGGACCGGCCATGGAGAAATGGGAGCCTTGCTACGCTGATGGGTGGGATGTAAATTGCCAACAGCCACTCTGGAGAAGTGTACGGTGTGTTCTGAAACATCTAAAAAACACAGCTTGGAGAGCATAGGGCACTTCCACTCATGGGCGTATAAATTGGGAAAACTAAAAATCAGCAAGACACAGGCACCCCAAAGTTTAGGGCTGCTCTGTGGACAAGAACCCCCACTTCATTACACCTTAAATATCCTAGGAAAGAGAAAAATGGATAAAGAAGTTGTGGTCCTCATGTACAATGGAATATCACTCAGCCATGAAATCAACGTCATAAGGCTAGTAGCAGCACGATGAGTGGATTTAGGTACGACGATTCTAAGTGAAATAAGTCACACAGAAAAAGACACTTATCATAAGATATCACTTAGAGAGGGAATGTAAAAACCGCTACACTTGAACTGAATTGCAAAACAGAACAGAGTCCCACGTTTAGGAAACACACTATGGCTGCTGAACGGGAAAGGTGAGGTGGGGTGATGCCTAAAACAAGGGTTTCAAATTAGCTCAGATACCGTTCCATAAACCCAATATGTAAGAGACAAGACCTATTCCTTTTTCAGTGAACTGGACTCAACACCCCCTATTCACCGCACAAGAATATATCTGACTAGTAAGAATCTTCAAACCTATATATTGATATCTCTCTGTAAGTGAGTCAAGGGGGTGTAAAGCGGCATAAACACAGCCGTGAAAAGCAGCTAAACCCCATTATAAAAATAAATTACTTTTCAAAACCCGTGAAACAAAGACAGTGAAAGAGAGAGAAATTCTTACAAAATTCGTTCAGGGGCTGTGATGCAACCTGGATTGACCATATCTAGACCCACAGCTTATTGAGACATAAGGGTGGACACTCTTGGGGCTGAGAGGTTCAGTGAGGTTGGGTGAGCCAACGCAGACCCTTTCAAGTAATACTGCATGGTACCCATCCCATGGGTCCCAAATCTCCAGGTTCAAGGGCATCTTCCTACGTCGAAAACAGGCATGAGAAACCCAGAAGATGGTACACCGTGTGATCGGGAAAGGTTTCTAAAACGCACCTCATTTCTCATCTCCTTTGCTCGGGTTCGCCATTCCAGCCGATTTACTAGCCATCTCCCTCCTTGGAGAATCAGCACCTTTAACCTCCTGTTCCGTACAGGTTGCAATTTGTCCTGAGGATGAACGGGAAGAGGGGGAACCAATGAGAGACTAGCTCTAGGTGTTGGGACAGGCACAGGTCACTCTATTTTCCCATCAGGAAGAAGAATTAAGCACAAGCTCAGCCTGCCCCCCAGAACCAGAAGAGGGCCTGAAGCAATCCTGCGCTTTTGCGGCCAGCTCCCAAAAAAGCGAGTTGAAAAATGGAGCTCAGGGGCACTGCAATTCACAAACCTGCAGAGTTTTAAATGATACCTCTCGTCCACAAATATATTAAGGGAAGGCAACGAAGAGGCTTTGAAAGCAAGGCAGAATTGCAGGAAACAGATTTCAGGAGGTAGATTCGAATCGCCTTGAAAGCACATGAAAAGCGGCAAAACGTGGACAATGATGCCCTTGGCCAAAAAGGGCGTATGCGTTTTTTCCTGAATATATTCAGGAAAAAACGCATACGCCCTTTTTGGCCAACCAAGCAACCTGGAAAGGCCAATCAGCGCTCCAAAGAAGTCTCGCTTCCCAGCGGGCAAAAGGGCCATGCGGAAAAAAGTGTCCAAACCAGAAATGAAGGACCGGCCATGGAGAAATGGGAGCCTTGCTACGCTGATGGGTGGGATGTAAATTGCCAACAGCCACTCTGGAGAAGTGTACGGTGTGTTCTGAAACATCTAAAAAACACAGCTTGGAGAGCATAGGGCACTTCCACTCATGGGCGTATAAATTGGGAAAACTAAAAATCAGCAAGACACAGGCACCCCAAAGTTTAGGGCTGCTCTGTGGACAAGAACCCCCACTTCATTACACCTTAAATATCCTAGGAAAGAGAAAAATGGATAAAGAAGTTGTGGTCCTCATGTACAATGGAATATCACTCAGCCATGAAATCAACGTCATAAGGCTAGTAGCAGCACGATGAGTGGATTTAGGTACGACGATTCTAAGTGAAATAAGTCACACAGAAAAAGACACTTATCATAAGATATCACTTAGAGAGGGAATGTAAAAACCGCTACACTTGAACTGAATTGCAAAACAGAACAGAGTCCCACGTTTAGGAAACACACTATGGCTGCTGAACGGGAAAGGTGAGGTGGGGTGATGCCTAAAACAAGGGTTTCAAATTAGCTCAGATACCGTTCCATAAACCCAATATGTAAGAGACAAGACCTATTCCTTTTTCAGTGAACTGGACTCAACACCCCCTATTCACCGCACAAGAATATATCTGACTAGTAAGAATCTTCAAACCTATATATTGATATCTCTCTGTAAGTGAGTCAAGGGGGTGTAAAGCGGCATAAACACAGCCGTGAAAAGCAGCTAAACCCCATTATAAAAATAAATTACTTTTCAAAACCCGTGAAACAAAGACAGTGAAAGAGAGAGAAATTCTTACAAAATTCGTTCAGGGGCTGTGATGCAACCTGGATTGACCATATCTAGACCCACAGCTGATTGAGACATAAGGGTGGACACTCTTGGGGCTGAGAGGTTCGGTGAGGTTGGGTGAGCCAACGCAGACCCTTTCAAGTAATACTGCATGGTACCCATCCCATGGGTCCCAAATCTCCAGGTTCAAGGGCATCTTCCTACGTCGAAAACAGGCATGAGAAACCCAGAAGATGGTACACCGTGTGATCGGGAAAGGTTTCTAAAACGCACCTCATTTCTCATCTCCTTTGCTCGGGTTCGCCATTCCAGCCGATTTACTAGCCATCTCCCTCCTTGGAGAATCAGCACCTTTAACCTCCTGTTCCGTACAGGTTGCAATTTGTCCTGAGGATGAACGGGAAGAGGGGGAACCAATGAGAGACTAGCTCTAGGTGTTGGGACAGGCACAGGTCACTCTATTTTCCCATCAGGAAGAAGAATTAAGCACAAGCTCAGCCTGCCCCCCAGAACCAGAAGAGGGCCTGAAGCAATCCTGCGCTTTTGCGGCCAGCTCCCAAAAAAGCGAGTTGAAAAATGGAGCTCAGGGGCACTGCAATTCACAAACCTGCAGAGTTTTAAATGATACCTCTCGTCCACAAATATATTAAGGGAAGGCAACGAAGAGGCTTTGAAAGCAAGGCAGAATTGCAGGAAACAGATTTCAGGAGGTAGATTCGAATCGCCTTGAAAGCACATGAAAAGCGGCAAAACGTGGACAATGATGCCCTTGGCCAAAAAGGGCGTATGCGTTTTTTCCTGAATATATTCAGGAAAAAACGCATACGCCCTTTTTGGCCAACCAAGCAACCTGGAAAGGCCAATCAGCGCTCCAAAGAAGTCTCGCTTCCCAGCGGGCAAAAGGGCCATGCGGAAAAAAGTGTCCAAACCAGAAATGAAGGACCGGCCATGGAGAAATGGGAGCCTTGCTACGCTGATGGGTGGGATGTAAATTGCCAACAGCCACTCTGGAGAAGTGTACGGTGTGTTCTGAAACATCTAAAAAACACAGCTTGGAGAGCATAGGGCACTTCCACTCATGGGCGTATAAATTGGGAAAACTAAAAATCAGCAAGACACAGGCACCCCAAAGTTTAGGGCTGCTCTGTGGACAAGAACCCCCACTTCATTACACCTTAAATATCCTAGGAAAGAGAAAAATGGATAAAGAAGTTGTGGTCCTCATGTACAATGGAATATCACTCAGCCATGAAATCAACGTCATAAGGCTAGTAGCAGCACGATGAGTGGATTTAGGTACGACGATTCTAAGTGAAATAAGTCACACAGAAAAAGACACTTATCATAAGATATCACTTAGAGAGGGAATGTAAAAACCGCTACACTTGAACTGAATTGCAAAACAGAACAGAGTCCCACGTTTAGGAAACACACTATGGCTGCTGAACGGGAAAGGTGAGGTGGGGTGATGCCTAAAACAAGGGTTTCAAATTAGCTCAGATACCGTTCCATAAACCCAATATGTAAGAGACAAGACCTATTCCTTTTTCAGTGAACTGGACTCAACACCCCCTATTCACCGCACAAGAATATATCTGACTAGTAAGAATCTTCAAACCTATATATTGATATCTCTCTGTAAGTGAGTCAAGGGGGTGTAAAGCGGCATAAACACAGCCGTGAAAAGCAGCTAAACCCCATTATAAAAATAAATTACTTTTCAAAACCCGTGAAACAAAGACAGTGAAAGAGAGAGAAATTCTTACAAAATTCGTTCAGGGGCTGTGATGCAACCTGGATTGACCATATCTAGACCCACAGCTGATTGAGACATAAGGGTGGACACTCTTGGGGCTGAGAGGTTCGGTGAGGTTGGGTGAGCCAACGCAGACCCTTTCAAGTAATACTGCATGGTACCCATCCCATGGGTCCCAAATCTCCAGGTTCAAGGGCATCTTCCTACGTCGAAAACAGGCATGAGAAACCCAGAAGATGGTACACCGTGTGATCGGGAAAGGTTTCTAAAACGCACCTCATTTCTCATCTCCTTTGCTCGGGTTCGCCATTCCAGCCGATTTACTAGCCATCTCCCTCCTTGGAGAATCAGCACCTTTAACCTCCTGTTCCGTACAGGTTGCAATTTGTCCTGAGGATGAACGGGAAGAGGGGGAACCAATGAGAGACTAGCTCTAGGTGTTGGGACAGGCACAGGTCACTCTATTTTCCCATCAGGAAGAAGAATTAAGCACAAGCTCAGCCTGCCCCCCAGAACCAGAAGAGGGCCTGAAGCAATCCTGCGCTTTTGCGGCCAGCTCCCAAAAAAGCGAGTTGAAAAATGGAGCTCAGGGGCACTGCAATTCACAAACCTGCAGAGTTTTAAATGATACCTCTCGTCCACAAATATATTAAGGGAAGGCAACGAAGAGGCTTTGAAAGCAAGGCAGAATTGCAGGAAACAGATTTCAGGAGGTAGATTCGAATCGCCTTGAAAGCACATGAAAAGCGGCAAAACGTGGACAATGATGCCCTTGGCCAAAAAGGGCGTATGCGTTTTTTCCTGAATATATTCAGGAAAAAACGCATACGCCCTTTTTGGCCAACCAAGCAACCTGGAAAGGCCAATCAGCGCTCCAAAGAAGTCTCGCTTCCCAGCGGGCAAAAGGGCCATGCGGAAAAAAGTGTCCAAACCAGAAATGAAGGACCGGCCATGGAGAAATGGGAGCCTTGCTACGCTGATGGGTGGGATGTAAATTGCCAACAGCCACTCTGGAGAAGTGTACGGTGTGTTCTGAAACATCTAAAAAACACAGCTTGGAGAGCATAGGGCACTTCCACTCATGGGCGTATAAATTGGGAAAACTAAAAATCAGCAAGACACAGGCACCCAAAGTTTAGGGCTGCTCTGTGGACAAGAACCCCCACTTCATTACACCTTAAATATCCTAGGAAAGAGAAAAATGGATAAAGAAGTTGTGGTCCTCATGTACAATGGAATATCACTCAGCCATGAAATCAACGTCATAAGGCTAGTAGCAGCACGATGAGTGGATTTAGGTACGACGATTCTAAGTGAAATAAGTCACACAGAAAAAGACACTTATCATAAGATATCACTTAGAGAGGAATGTAAAAACCGCTACACTTGAACTGAATTGCAAAACAGAACAGAGTCCCACGTTTAGGAAACACACTATGGCTGCTGAACGGGAAAGGTGAGGTGGGGTGATGCCTAAAACAAGGGTTTCAAATTAGCTCAGATACCGTTCCATAAACCCAATATGTAAGAGACAAGACCTATTCCTTTTTCAGTGAACTGGACTCAACACCCCTATTCACCGCACAAGAATATATCTGACTAGTAAGAATCTTCAAACCTATATATTGATATCTCTCTGTAAGTGAGTCAAGGGGGTGTAAAGCGGCATAAACACAGCCGTGAAAAGCAGCTAAACCCCATTATAAAAAATAAATTACTTTTCAAAACCCGTGAAACAAAGACAGTGAAAGAGAGAGAAATTCTTACAAAATTCGTTCAGGGGCTGTGATGCAACCTGGATTGACCATATCTAGACCCACAGCTGATTGAGACATAAGGGTGGACACTCTTGGGCTGAGAGGTTCGGTGAGGTTGGGTGAGCCAACGCAGACCCTTTCAAGTAATACTGCATGGTACCCATCCCATGGGTCCCAAATCTCCAGGTTCAAGGGCAT